>NW_028252204.1:0-194819 GCF_964263255.1 Lissotriton vulgaris
GTTAAAAGTGCATGAAAATGGCCAATTTACTCACTCTGAGTTCTCAAAAAGGGTTTCTTCACCCCGGGAAGTTAATTAAATACCATTTGGAGGCATTTAATGTTCGAGCAAAAACGGCTGATTTTCGACAAAAGAGATAACACCCCCCCATTACGTCATGCTTCAGAAATGTGGAAAATGGTCCGTTTTCAAATGTTTTATTTTTGAACGTCAGTTCACATTTGTAGGTGGATCATCAGTGTTAGAGCTAAAATTAGCATGTTTAAAGTGATTTTCATGCTTCCAGGGGCTCGGGAAGTTAATTAAATACCATTTGGAGGCATTTAATGTTCGAGCAAAAACGGCTGATTTTCGACAAAAGAGATAACACCCCCCCATTACGTCATGCTTCAGAAATGTGGAAAATGGTCCGTTTTCAAATGTTTTATTTTTGAACGTCAGTTCACATTTGTAGGTGGATCATCAGTGTTAGAGCTAAAATTAGCATGTTTAAAGTGATTTTCATGCTTCCAGGGGCCCAAAACACAAGATTTATGGAATGGTTAAAAGTGCATGAAAATGGCCAATTTACTCACTCTGAGTTCTCAAAAAGGGTTTCTTCACCCCGGGAAGTTAATTAAATACCATTTGGAGGCATTTAATGTTCGAGCAAAAACGGCTGATTTTCGACAAAAGAGATAACACCCCCCCATTACGTCATGCTTCAGAAATGTGGAAAATGGTCCGTTTTCAAATGTTTTATTTTTGAACGTCAGTTCACATTTGTAGGTGGATCATCAGTGTTAGAGCTAAAATTAGCATGTTTAAAGTGATTTTCATGCTTCCAGGGGCCCAAAACACAAGATTAATGGAATGGTTAAAAGTGCATGAAAATGGCCAATTTACTCACTCTGAGTTCTCAAAAAGGGTTTCTTCACCCCGGGAAGTGAAATAAATACCATTTGGAGGCATTTAATGTTCGAGCAAAAACGGCTGATTTTCGACAAAAGAGATAACACCCCCCCATTACGTCATGCTTCAGAAATGTGGAAAATGGTCCGTTTTCAAATGTTTTATTTTTGAACGTCAGTTCACATTTGTAGGTGGATCATCAGTGTTAGAGCTAAAATTAGCATGTTTAAAGTGATTTTCATGCTTCCAGGGGCTCGGGAAGTTAATTAAATACCATTTGGAGGCATTTAATGTTCGAGCAAAAACGGCTGATTTTCGACAAAAGAGATAACACCCCCCCATTACGTCATGCTTCAGAAATGTGGAAAATGGTCCGTTTTCAAATGTTTTATTTTTGAACGTCAGTTCACATTTGTAGGTGGATCATCAGTGTTAGAGCTAAAATTAGCATGTTTAAAGTGATTTTCATGCTTCCAGGGGCTCGGGAAGTTAATTAAATACCATTTGGAGGCATTTAATGTTCGAGCAAAAACGGCTGATTTTCGACAAAAGAGATAACACCCCCCCATTACGTCATGCTTCAGAAATGTGGAAAATGGTCCGTTTTCAAATGTTTTATTTTTGAACGTCAGTTCACATTTGTAGGTGGATCATCAGTGTTAGAGCTAAAATTAGCATGTTTAAAGTGATTTTCATGCTTCCAGGGGCCCAAAACACAAGATTTATGGAATGGTTAAAAGTGCATGAAAATGGCCAATTTACTCACTCTGAGTTCTCAAAAAGGGTTTCTTCACCCCGGGAAGTTAATTAAATACCATTTGGAGGCATTTAATGTTCGAGCAAAAACGGCTGATTTTCGACAAAAGAGATAACACCCCCCCATTATGTCATGCTTCAGAAATGTGGAAAATGGTCCGTTTTCAAATGTTTTATTTTTGAACGTCAGTTCACATTTGTAGGTGGATCATCAGTGTTAGAGCTAAAATTAGCATGTTTAAAGTGATTTTCATGCTTCCAGGGGCTCGGGAAGTTAATTAAATACCATTTGGAGGCATTTAATGTTCGAGCAAAAACGGCTGATTTTCGACAAAAGAGATAACACCCCCCCCATTACGTCATGCTTCAGAAATGTGGAAAATGGTCCGTTTTCAAATGTTTTATTTTTGAACGTCAGTTCACATTTGTAGGTGGATCATCAGTGTTAGAGCTAAAATTAGCATGTTTAAAGTGATTTTCATGCTTCCAGGGGCCCAAAACACAAGATTTATGGAATGGTTAAAAGTGCATGAAAATGGCCAATTTACTCACTCTGAGTTCTCAAAAAGGGTTTCTTCACCCCGGGAAGTTAATTAAGTACCATTTGGAGGCATTTAATGTTCGAGCAAAAACGGCTGATTTTCGACAAAAGAGATAACACCCCCCCATTACGTCATGCTTCACAAATGTGGAAAATGGTCCGTTTTCAAATGTTTTATTTTTGAACGTCAGTTCACATTTGTAGGTGGATCATCAGTGTTAGAGCTAAAATTAGCATGTTTAAAATGATTTTCATGCTTCCAGGGGCTCGGGAAGTTAATTAAATACCATTTGGAGGCATTTAATGTTCGAGCAAAAACGGCTGATTTTCGACAAAAGAGATAACACCCCCCTATTACGTCATGCTTCAGAAATGTGGAAAATGGTCCGTTTTCAAATGTTTTATTTTTGAACGTCAGTTCACATTTGTAGGTGGATCATCAGTGTTAGAGCTAAAATTAGCATGTTTAAAGTGATTTTCATGCTTCCAGGGGCCCAAAACACAAGAATAATGGAATGGTTAAAAGTGCATGAAAATGGCCAATTTACTCACTCTGAGTTCTCAAAAGGGTTTCTTCACCCCGGGAAGTGAAATAAATACCATTTGGAGGCATTTAATGTTCGAGCAAAAACGGCTGATTTTCGACAAAAGAGATAACACCCCCCCATTACGTCATGCTTCAGAAATGTGGAAAATGGTCCGTTTTCAAATGTTTTATTTTTGAACGTCAGTTCACATTTGTAGGTGGATCATCAGTGTTAGAGCTAAAATTAGCATGTTTAAAGTGATTTTCATGCTTCCAGGGGCTCGGGAAGTTAATTAAATACCAATTTGAGGCATTTAATGTTCGAGCAAAAACGGCTGATTTTCGACAAAAGAGATAACACCCCCCCATTACGTCATGCTTCAGAAATGTGGAAAATGGTCCGTTTTCAAATGTTTTATTTTTGAACGTCAGTTCACATTTGTAGGTGGATCATCAGTGTTAGAGCTAAAATTAGCATGTTTAAAGTGATTTTCATGCTTCCAGGGGCTCGGGAAGTTAATTAAATACCATTTGGAGGCATTTAATGTTCGAGCAAAAACGGCTGATTTTCGACAAAAGAGATAACACCCCCCCATTACGTCATGCTTCAGAAATGTGGAAAATGGTCCGTTTTCAAATGTTTTATTTTTGAACGTCAGTTCACATTTGTAGGTGGATCATCAGTGTTAGAGCTAAAATTAGCATGTTTAAAGTGATTTTCATGCTTCCAGGGGCCCAAAACACAAGATTTATGGAATGGTTAAAAGTGCATGAAAATGGCCAATTTACTCACTCTGAGTTCTCAAAAAGGGTTTCTTCACCCCGGGAAGTTAATTAAATACCATTTGGAGGCATTTAATGTTCGAGCAAAAACGGCTGATTTTCGACAAAAGAGATAACACCCCCCCATTACGTCATGCTTCAGAAATGTGGAAAATGGTCCGTTTTCAAATGTTTTATTTTTGAACGTCAGTTCACATTTGTAGGTGGATCATCAGTGTTAGAGCTAAAATTAGCATGTTTAAAGTGATTTTCATGCTTCCAGGGGCCCAAAACACAAGATTTATGGAATGGTTAAAAGTGCATGAAAATGGCCAATTTACTCACTCTGAGTTCTCAAAAAGGGTTTCTTCACCCCGGGAAGTTAATTAAATACCATTTGGAGGCATTTAATGTTCGAGCAAAAACGGCTGATTTTCGACAAAAGAGATAACACCCCCCCATTACGTCATGCTTCAGAAATGTGGAAAATGGTCCGTTTTCAAATGTTTTATTTTTGAACGTCAGTTCACATTTGTAGGTGGATCATCAGTGTTAGAGCTAAAATTAGCATGTTTAAAGTGATTTTCATGCTTCCAGGGGCTCGGGAAGTTAATTAAATACCATTTGGAGGCATTTAATGTTCGAGCAAAAACGGCTGATTTTCGACAAAAGAGATAACACCCCCCCATTACGTCATGCTTCAGAAATGTGGAAAATGGTCCGTTTTCAAATGTTTTATTTTTGAACGTCAGTTCACATTTGTAGGTGGATCATCAGTGTTAGAGCTAAAATTAGCATGTTTAAAGTGATTTTCATGCTTCCAGGGGCCCAAAACACAAGATTTATGGAATGGTTAAAAGTGCATGAAAATGGCCAATTTACTCACTCTGAGTTCTCAAAAAGGGTTTCTTCACCCCGGGAAGTTAATTAAATACCATTTGGAGGCATTTAATGTTCGAGCAAAAACGGCTGATTTTCGACAAAAGAGATAACACCCCCCCATTACGTCATGCTTCAGAAATGTGGAAAATGGTCCGTTTTCTAATGTTTTATTTTTGAACGTCAGTTCACATTTGTAGGTGGATCATCAGTGTTAGAGCTAAAATTAGCATGTTTAAAGTGATTTTCATGCTTCCAGGGGCCCAAAACACAAGATTAATGGAATGGTTAAAAGTGCATGAAAATGGCCAATTTACTCACTCTGAGTTCTCAAAAAGGGTTTCTTCACCCCGGGAAGTGAAATAAATACCATTTGGAGGCATTTAATGTTCGAGCAAAAACGGCTGATTTTCGACAAAAGAGATAACACCCCCCCCATTACGTCATGCTTCAGAAATGTGGAAAATGGTCCGTTTTCAAATGTTTTATTTTTGAACGTCAGTTCACATTTGTAGGTGGATCATCAGTGTTAGAGCTAAAATTAGCATGTTTAAAGTGATTTTCATGCTTCCAGGGGCTCGGGAAGTTAATTAAATACCATTTGGAGGCATTTAATGTTCGAGCAAAAACGGCTGATTTTCGAGAAAAGAGATAACACCCCCCCATTACGTCATGCTTCAGAAATGTGGAAAATGGTCCGTTTTCAAATGTTTAATTTTTGAACGTCAGTTCACATTTGTAGGTGGATCATCAGTGTTAGAGCTAAAATTAGCATGTTTAAAGTGATTTTCATGCTTCCAGGGGCTCGGGAAGTGAAATAAATACCATTTGGAGGCATTTAATGTTCGAGCAAAAACGGCTGATTTTCAACAAAAGAGATAACACCCCCCCATTACGTCATGCTTCAGAAATGTGGAAAATGGTCCGTTTTCAAATGTTTTATTTTTGAACGTCAGTTCACATTTGTAGGTGGATCATCAGTGTTAGAGCTAAAATTAGCATGTTTAAAGTGATTTTCATGCTTCCAGGGGCTCGGGAAGTTAATTAAATACCATTTGGAGGCATTTAATGTTCGAGCAAAAACGGCTGATTTTCGACAAAAGAGATAACACCCCCCCCATTACGTCATGCTTCAGAAATGTGGAAAATAGTCCGTTTTCAAATGTTTTTATTTTTGAACGTCAGTTCACATTTGTAGGTGGATCATCAGTGTTAGAGCTAAAATTAGCATGTTTAAAGTGATTTTCATGCTTCCAGGGGCCCAAAACACAAGAATAATGGAATGGTTAAAAGTGCATGAAAATGGCCAATTTACTCACTCTGAGTTCTCAAAAAGGGTTTCTTCACCCCGGGAAGTGAAATAAATACCATTTGGAGGCATTTAATGTTCGAGCAAAAACGGCTGATTTTCGACAAAAGAGATAACACCCCCCATTACGTCATGCTTCAGAAATGTGGAAAATGGTCCGTTTTCAAATGTTTTATTTTTGAACGTCAGTTCACATTTGTAGGTGGATCATCAGTGTTAGAGCTAAAATTAGCATGTTTAAAGTGATTTTCATGCTTCCAGGGGCCCAAAACACAAGATTAATGGAATGGTTAAAAGTGCATGAAAATGGCCAATTTACTCACTCTGAGTTCTCAAAAAGGGTTTCTTCACCCCGGGAAGTGAAATAAATACCATTTGGAGGCATTTAATGTTCGAGCAAAAACGGCTGATTTTCGACAAAAGAGATAACACCCCCCCATTACGTCATGCTTCAGAAATGTGAAAATGGTCCGTTTTCAAATGTTTTATTTTTGAACGTCAGTTCACATTTGTAGGTGGATCATCAGTGTTAGAGCTAAAATTAGCATGTTTAAAGTGATTTTCATGCTTCCAGGGGCTCGGGAAGTTAATTAAATACCATTTGGAGGCATTTAATGTTCGAGCAAAAACGGCTGATTTTCGACAAAAGAGATAACACCCCCCATTACGTCATGCTTCAGAAATGTGGAAAATGGTCCGTTTTCAAATGTTTTATTTTTGAACGTCAGTTCACATTTGTAGGTGGATCATCAGTGTTAGAGCTAAAATTAGCATGTTTAAAGTGATTTTCATGCTTCCAGGGGCCCAAAACACAAGATTAATGGAATGGTTAAAAGTGCATGAAAATGGCCAATTTACTCACTCTGAGTTCTCAAAAAGGGTTTCTTCACCCCGGGAAGTGAAATAAATACCATTTGGAGGCATTTAATGTTCCAGCAAAAACGGCTGATTTTCGACAAAAGAGATAACACCCCCCCATTACGTCATGCTTCAGAAATGTGGAAAATGGTCCGTTTTCAAATGTTTTATTTTTGAACGTCAGTTCACATTTGTAGGTGGATCATCAGTGTTAGAGCTAAAATTAGCATGTTTAAAGTGATTTTCATGCTTCCAGGGGCCCAAAACACAAGATTTATGGAATGGTTAAAAGTGCATGAAAATGGCCAATTTACTCACTCTGAGTTCTCAAAAAGGGTTTCTTCACCCCGGGAAGTGAAATAAATACCATTTGGAGGCATTTAATGTTCGAGCAAAAACGGCTGATTTTCGACAAAAGAGATAACACCCCCCCATTACGTCATGCTTCAGAAATGTGGAAAATGGTCCGTTTTCAAATGTTTTATTTTTGAACGTCAGTTCACATTTGTAGGTGGATCATCAGTGTTAGAGCTAAAATTAGCATGTTTAAAGTGATTTTCATGCTTCCAGGGGCTCGGGAAGTTAATTAAATACCAATTTGAGGCATTTAATGTTCGAGCAAAACGGCTGATTTTCGACAAAAGAGATAACACCCCCCCCATTACGTCATGCTTCAGAAATGTGGAAAATGGTCCGTTTTCAAATGTTTTATTTTTGAACGTCAGTTCACATTTGTAGGTGGATCATCAGTGTTAGAGCTAAAATTAGCATGTTTAAAGTGATTTTCATGCTTCCAGGGGCCCAAAACACAAGAATTATGGAATGGTTAAAAGTGCATGAAAATGGCCAATTTACTCACTCTGAGTTCTCAAAAGGGTTTCTTCACCCCGGGAAGTTAATTAAATACCATTTGGAGGCATTTAATGTTCGAGCAAAAACGGCTGATTTTCGACAAAAGAGATAACACCCCCCCATTACGTCATGCTTCAGAAATGTGGAAAATGGTCCGTTTTCAAATGTTTTATTTTTGAACGTCAGTTCACATTTGTAGGTGGATCATCAGTGTTAGAGCTAAAATTAGCATGTTTAAAGTGATTTTCATGCTTCCAGGGGCTCGGGAAGTTAATTAAATACCATTTGGAGGCATTTAATGTTCGAGCAAAAACGGCTGATTTTCGACAAAAGAGATAACACCCCCCCATTACGTCATGCTTCAGAAATGTGGAAAATGGTCCGTTTTCAAATGTTTTATTTTTGAACGTCAGTTCACATTTGTAGGTGGATCATCAGTGTTAGAGCTAAAATTAGCATGTTTAAAGTGATTTTCATGCTTCCAGGGGCCCAAAACACAAGATTTATGGAATGGTTAAAAGTGCATGAAAATGGCCAATTTACTCACTCTGAGTTCTCAAAAAGGGTTTCTTCACCCCGGGAAGTTAATTAAATACCATTTGGAGGCATTTAATGTTCGAGCAAAAACGGCTGATTTTCGACAAAAGAGATAACACCCCCCCATTACGTCATGCTTCAGAAATGTGGAAAATGGTCCGTTTTCAAATGTTTTATTTTTGAACGTCAGTTCACATTTGTAGGTGGATCATCAGTGTTAGAGCTAAACTTAGCATGTTTAAAGTGATTTTCATGCTTCCAGGGGCCCAAAACACAAGATTAATGGAATGGTTAAAAGTGCATGAAAATGGCCAATTTACTCACTCTGAGTTCTCAAAAAGGGTTTCTTCACCCCGGGAAGTGAAATAAATACCATTTGGAGGCATTTAATGTTCGAGCAAAAACGGCTGAGGCTGATTTTCGACAAAAGAGATAACACCCCCCCATTACGTCATGCTTCAGAAATGTGGAAAATGGTCCGTTTTCAAATGTTTTATTTTTGAACGTCAGTTCACATTTGTAGGTGGATCATCAGTAACGTCAGTTCACATTTGTAGGTGGATCATCAGTGTTAGAGCTAAAATTAGCATGTTTAAAGTGATTTTCATGCTTCCAGGGGCTCGGGAAGTTAATTAAATACCATTTGAGGCATTTAATGTTCGAGCAAAAACGGCTGATCTTTCGACAAAAGAGATAACACCCCCCCATTACGTCATGCTTCAGAAATGTGGAAAATGTCCGTTTTCAAATGTTTTATTTTGAACGTCAGTTCACATTTGTAGGTGGATCATCAGTGTTAGAGCTAAAATTAGCATGTTTAAAGTGATTTTCATGCTTCCAGGGGCTCGGGAAGTTAATTAAATACCATTTGGAGGCATTTAATGTTCGAGCAAAAACGGCTGATTTTCGACAAAAGAGATAACACCCCCCCATTACGTCATGCTTCAGAAATGTGGAAAATGGTCCGTTTTCAAATGTTTTATTTTTGAACGTCAGTTCACATTTGTAGGTGGATCATCAGTGTTAGAGCTAAAATTAGCATGTTTACAAGTGATTTTCATGCTTCCAGGGGCCCAAAACACAAGATTTATGGAATGGTTAAAAGTGCATGAAAATGGCCAATTTACTCACTCTGAGTTCTCAAAAAGGGTTTCTTCACCCCGGGAAGTTAATTAAATACCATTTGGAGGCATTTAATGTTCGAGCAAAAACGGCTGATTTTCGACAAAAGAGATAACACCCCCCCATTATGTCATGCTTCAGAAATGTGGAAAATGGTCCGTTTTTCAAATGTTTTATTTTTGAACGTCAGTTCACATTTGTAGGTGGATCATCAGTGTTAGAGCTAAAATTAGCATGTTTAAAGTGATTTTCATGCTTCCAGGGGCTCGGGAAGTTAATTAAATACCATTTGGAGGCATTTAATGTTCGAGCAAAAACGGCTGATTTTCGACAAAAGAGATAACACCCCCCCCATTACGTCATGCTTCAGAAATGTGGAAAATGGTCCGTTTTCAAATGTTTTATTTTTGAACGTCAGTTCACATTTGTAGGTGGATCATCAGTGTTAGAGCTAAAATTAGCATGTTTAAAGTGATTTCATGCTTCCAGGGGCCCAAAACACAAGATTTATGGAATGGTTAAAAGTGCATGAAAATGGCCAATTTACTCACTCTGAGTTCTCAAAAAGGGTTTCTTCACCCCGGGAAGTTAATTAAGTACCATTTGGAGGCATTTAATGTTCGAGCAAAAACGGCTGATTTTCGACAAAAGAGATAACACCCCCCCATTACGTCATGCTTCAGAAATGTGGAAAATGGTCCGTTTTCAAATGTTTTATTTTTGAACGTCAGTTCACATTTGTAGGTGGATCATCAGTGTTAGAGCTAAAATTAGCATGTTTAAAATGATTTTCATGCTTCCAGGGGCTCGGGAAGTTAATTAAATACCATTTGGAGGCATTTAATGTTCGAGCAAAAACGGCTGATTTTCGACAAAAGAGATAACACCCCCCTATTACGTCATGCTCAGAAATGTGGAAAATGGTCCGTTTTCAAATGTTTTATTTTTGAACGTCAGTTCACATTTGTAGGTGGATCATCAGTGTTAGAGCTAAAATTAGCATGTTTAAAGTGATTTTCATGCTTCCAGGGGCCCAAACACAAGATTAATGGAATGGTTAAAAGTGCATGAAAATGGCCAATTTACTCACTCTGAGTTCTCAAAAAGGGTTCTTCACCCCGGGAAGTGAAATAAATACCATTTGGAGGCATTTAATGTTCGAGCAAAAAACGGCTGATTTTCGACAAAAGAGATAACACCCCCCCATTACGTCATGCTTCAGAAATGTGGAAAATGGTCCGTTTTCAATGTTTAATTTTGAACGTCAGTTCACATTTGTAGGTGGATCATCAGTGTTAGAGCTAAAATTAGCATGTTTAAAGTGATTTTCATGCTTCACAGGGGCCCAAAACACAAGATTTATGGAATGGTTAAAAGTGCATGAAAATGGCCAATTTACTCACTCTGAGTTCTCAAAAAGGGTTTCTTCACCCCGGGAAGTTAATTAAATACCATTTGGAGCATTTAATGTTCGAGCAAAAACGGCTGATTTTCGACAAAAGAGATAACACCCCCCCCATTACGTCATGCTTCAGAAATGTGGAAAATGGTCCGTTTTCAAATGTTTTATTTTGAACGTCAGTTCACATTTGTAGGTGGATCATCAGTGTTAGAGCTAAAATTAGCATGTTTAAAGTGATTTTCATGCTTCCAGGGGCCCAAAACACAAGATTAATGGAATGGTTAAAAGTGCATGAAAATGGCCAATTTACTCACTCTGAGTTCTCAAAAAGGGTTTCTTCACCCCGGGAAGTGAAATAAATACCATTTGGAGGCATTTAATGTTCGAGCAAAAACGGCTGATTTTCGACAAAAGAGATAACACCCCCCATTACGTCATGCTTCAGAAATGTGGAAAATGGTCCGTTTTCAAATGTTTTATTTTTGAACGTCAGTTCACATTTGTAGGTGGATCATCAGTGTTAGAGCTAAAATTAGCATGTTTAAAGTGATTTTCATGCTTCCAGGGGCTCGGGAAGTTAATTAAATACCATTTGGAGGCATTTAATGTTCGAGCCAAAACGGCTGATTTTCGACAAAAGAGATAACACCCCCCCATTACGTCATGCTTCAGAAATGTGGAAAATGGTCCGTTTTCAAATGTTTTATTTTTGAACGTCAGTTCACATTTGTAGGTGGATCATCAGTGTTAGAGCTAAAATTAGCATGTTTAAAGTGATTTTCAGCTTCCAGGGGCTCGGGAAGTTAATTAAATACCATTTGTAGGCATTTAATGTTCGAGCAAAAACGGCTGATTTTCGACAAAAGAGATAACACCCCCCCATTACGTCATGCTTCAGAAATGTGGAAAATGGTCCGTTTTCAAATGTTTTATTTTGAACGTCAGTTCACATTTGTAGGTGGATCATCAGTGTTAGAGCTAAAATTAGCATGTTTAAAGTGATTTTCATGCTTCCAGGGGCCCAAAACACAAGATTTATGAATGGTTAAAAGTGCATGAAAATGGCCAATTTACTCACTCTGAGTTCTCAAAAGGGTTTCTTCACCCCGGAAGTAATTAAATACCATTTGGAGGCATTTATGTCCGAGCAAAAACGGCTGATTTTCGACAAAAGAGATAACACCCCCCCATTATGTCATGCTTCAGAAATGTGGAAATGGTCCGTTTCAAATGTTTTATTTTTGAACGTCAGTTCACATTTGTAGGTGGATCATCAGTGTTAGAGCTAAAATTAGCATGTTTAAAGTGATTTTCATGCTTCAGGGGCTCGGGAAGTTAATTAAATACCATTTGAGGCATTTAATGTTCGAGCAAAAACGGCTGATTTTCGACAAAAGAGATAACACCCCCCCCATTACGTCATGCTTCAGAAATGTGGAAAATGGTCCGTTTTCAAATGTTTTATTTTTGAACGTAGTTCACATTTGTAGGTGGATCATCAGTGTTAGAGCTAAAATTAGCATGTTTAAAGTGATTTCATGCTTCCAGGGGCCCAAAACACAAGATTTATGGAATGGTTAAAAGTGCATGAAAATGGCCAATTTACTCACTCTGAGTTCTCAAAAAGGGTTTCTTCACCCCGGGAAGTTAATTAAGTACCATTTGGAGGCATTTAATGTTCGAGCAAAACGCTGATTTCGACAAAAGAGATAACACCCCCCCATTACGTCATGCCTTCAGAAATGTGGAAAATGGTCCGTTTTCAAATGTTTTATTTTTGAACGTCAGTTCACATTTGTAGGTGATCATCAGTGTTAGAGCTAAAATTAGCATGTTTAAATGATTTTCATGCTTCCAGGGCTCGGGAAGTTAATTAAATACCATTTGGAGGCATTTAATGTTCGAGCAAAAACGGCTGATTTTCGACAAAGAGATAACACCCCCCTATTACGTCATGCTTCAGAAATGTGGAAAATGGTCCGTTTTCAAATGTTTTATTTTTGAACGTCAGTTCACATTTGTAGGTGGATCATCAGTGTTAGAGCTAAAATTAGCATGTTTAAAGTGATTTTCATGGCTCAGGGGCCCAAAACACAAGATTAATGGAATGGTTAAAAGTGCATGAAAATGGCCAATTTACTCACTCTGAGTCTCAAAAGGGTTTCTTCACCCCGGGAAGTGAAATAAATACCATTGGAGCATTTAATGTTCGAGCAAAAACGGCTGATTTTCGACAAAAGAGATAACACCCCCCCATTACGTCATGCTTCATAATGTGGAAAATGGTCCGTTTTCAAATGTTTTATTTTGAACGTCAGTTCACATTTGTAGGTGGATCATCAGTGTAGAGCTAAAATTAGCAGTTTAAAGTGATTTTCATGCTTCCAGGGGCTCGGGAAGTTAATTAAATACCAATTTGAGGCATTTAATGTTCGAGCAAAAACGGCTGATTTCGACAAAAGAGATAACACCCCCCCCCATTACGTCATGCTTCAGACAATGTGGAAAATGGTCCGTTTTCAAATGTTTTATTTTTGAACGTCAGTTCACATTTGTAGGTGGATCATCAGTGTTAGAGCTAAAATTAGCATGTTTAAAGTGATTTTCATGCTTCCAGGGGCCCAAAACACAAGATTTATGGAATCGTTAAAAGTGCATGAAAATGGCCAATTTACTCACTCTGAGTTCTCAAAAAGGGTTTCTTCACCCCGGGAAGTTAATTAAATACCATTTGGAGGCATTTAATGTTCGAGCAAAAACGGCTGATTTTCGACAAAAGAGATAACACCCCCCCATTACGTCATGCTTCAGAAATGTGGAAAATGGTCCGTTTTCAAATGTTTTATTTTTGAACGTCAGTTCACATTTGTAGGTGATCATCAGTGTTAGAGCTAAAATTAGCATGTTTAAAGTGATTTTCATGCTTCCAGGGCCCAAAACACAAGATTTATGAATGGTTAAAAGTGCATGAAAATGGCCAATTTACTCACTCTGAGTTCTCAAAAAGGGTTTCTTCACCCCGGGAAGTTAATTAAATACCATTGGAGGCATTTAATGTTCGAGCAAAAACGGCTGATTTTCGACAAAAGAGATACACCCCCCATTACGTCATGCTTCAGAAATGTGGAAAATGGTCCGTTTTCAAATGTTTTATTTTTTGAACGTCAGTTCACATTTGTAGGTGGATCATCAGTGTTAGAGCTAAAATTAGCATGTTTAAAGTGATTTTCATGCTTCCAGGGGCTCGGGAAGTTAATTAAATACCATTTGGAGGCATTTAATGTTCGAGCAAAAACGGCTGATTTTCGACAAAAGAGATAACACCCCCCCATTACGTCATGCTTCAGAAATGTGGAAAATGGTCCGTTTTCAAATGTTTTATTTTTGAACGTCAGTTCACATTTGTAGGTGGATCATCAGTGTTAGAGCTAAAATTAGCATGTTTAAAGTGATTTTCATGCTTCCAGGGGCCCAAAACACAAGATTTATGGAATGGTTAAAAGTGCATGAAAATGGCCAATTTACTCACTCTGAGTTCTCAAAAAGGGTTTCTTCACCCCGGGAAGTTAATTAAATACCATTTGGAGGCATTTAATGTTCGAGCAAAAACGGCTGATTTTCGACAAAAGAGATAACACCCCCCCATTACGTCATGCTTCAGAAATGTGGAAAATGGTCCGTTTTCTAATGTTTTATTTTGAACGTCAGTTCACATTTGTAGGTGGATCATCAGTGTTAGAGCTAAAATTAGCATGTTTAAAGTGATTTTCATGCTTCCAGGGGCCCAAAACACAAGATTAATGGAATGGTTAAAAGTGCATGAAAATGGCCAATTTACTCACTCTGAGTTCTCAAAAAGGGTTTCTTCACCCCGGGAAGTGAAATAAATACCATTTGGAGGCATTTAATGTTCGAGCAAAAACGGCTGATTTTCGACAAAAGAGATAACACCCCCCCCATTACGTCATGCTTCAGAAATGTGGAAAATGGTCCGTTTTCAAATGTTTTATTTTTGAACGTCAGTTCACATTTGTAGGTGGATCATCAGTGTTAGAGCTAAAATTAGCATGTTTAAAGTGATTTTCATGCTTCCAGGGGCTCGGGAAGTTAATTAAATACCATTTGGAGGCATTTAATGTTCAAGCAAAAACGGCTGATTTTCGAGAAAAGAGATAACACCCCCCCATTACGTCATGCTTCAGAAATGTGGAAAATGGTCCGTTTTCAAATGTTTTATTTTGAACGTCAGTTCACATTTGTAGGTGGATCATCAGTGTTAGAGCTAAAATTAGCATGTTTAAAGTGATTTTCATGCTTCCAGGGGCTCGGGAAGTGAAATAAATACCATTTGGAGGCATTTAATGTTCGAGCAAAAACGGCTGATTTTCAACAAAAGAGATAACACCCCCCCATTACGTCATGCTTCAGAAATGTGGAAAATGGTCCGTTTTCAAATGTTTTATTTTTGAACGTCAGTTCACATTTGTAGGTGGATCATCAGTGTTAGAGCTAAAATTAGCATGTTTAAAGTGATTTTCATGCTTCCAGGGGCTCGGGAAGTTAATTAAATACCATTTGGAGGCATTTAATGTTCGAGCAAAAACGGCTGATTTTCGACAAAAGAGATAACACCCCCCCCATTACGTCATGCTTCAGAAATGTGGAAAATAGTCCGTTTTCAAATGTTTTATTTTTGAACGTCAGTTCACATTTGTAGGTGGATCATCAGTGTTAGAGCTAAAATTAGCATGTTTAAAGTGATTTTCATGCTTCCAGGGGCCCAAAACACAAGAATAATGGAATGGTTAAAAGTGCATGAAAATGGCCAATTTACTCACTCTGAGTTCTCAAAAAGGGTTTCTTCACCCCGGGAAGTGAAATAAATACCATTTGGAGGCATTTAATGTTCGAGCAAAAACGGCTGATTTTCGACAAAAGAGATAACACCCCCCCATTACGTCATGCTTCAGAAATGTGGAAAATGGTCCGTTTTCAAATGTTTTATTTTTGAACGTCAGTTCACATTTGTAGGTGGATCATCAGTGTTAGAGCTAAAATTAGCATGTTTAAAGTGATTTTCATGCTTCCAGGGGCCCAAAACACAAGATTAATGGAATGGTTAAAAGTGCATGAAAATGGCCAATTTACTCACTCTGAGTTCTCAAAAAGGGTTTCTTCACCCCGGGAAGTGAAATAAATACCATTTGGAGGCATTTAATGTTCGAGCAAAAACGGCTGATTTTCGACAAAAGAGATAACACCCCCCCATTACGTCATGCTTCAGAAATGTGAAAAATGGTCCGTTTTCAAATGTTTTATTTTTGAACGTCAGTTCACATTTGTAGGTGGATCATCAGTGTTAGAGCTAAAATTAGCATGTTTAAAGTGATTTTCATGCTTCCAGGGGCTCGGGAAGTTAATTAAATACCATTTGGAGGCATTTAATGTTCGAGCAAAAACGGCTGATTTTCGACAAAAGAGATAACACCCCCCATTACGTCATGCTTCAGAAATGTGGAAAATGGTCCGTTTTCAAATGTTTTATTTTTGAACGTCAGTTCACATTTGTAGGTGGATCATCAGTGTTAGAGCTAAAATTAGCATGTTTAAAGTGATTTTCATGCTTCCAGGGGCCCAAAACACAAGATTAATGGAATGGTTAAAAGTGCATGAAAATGGCCAATTTACTCACTCTGAGTTCTCAAAAAGGGTTTCTTCACCCCGGGAAGTGAAATAAATACCATTTGGAGGCATTTAATGTTCCAGCAAAAACGGCTGATTTTCGACAAAAGAGATAACACCCCCCCATTACGTCATGCTTCAGAAATGTGGAAAATGGTCCGTTTTCAAATGTTTTATTTTTGAACGTCAGTTCACATTTGTAGGTGGATCATCAGTGTTAGAGCTAAAATTAGCATGTTTAAAGTGATTTTCATGCTTCCAGGGGCCCAAAACACAAGATTTATGGAATGGTTAAAAGTGCATGAAAATGGCCAATTTACTCACTCTGAGTTCTCAAAAAGGGTTTCTTCACCCCGGGAAGTTAATTAAATACCATTTGGAGGCATTTAATGTTCGAGCAAAAACGGCTGATTTTCGACAAAAGAGATAACACCCCCCCATTACGTCTTGCTTCAGAAATGTGGAAAATGGTCCGTTTTCAAATGTTTTATTTAGGAACGTCAGTTCACATTTGTAGGTGGATCATCAGTGTTAGAGCTAAAATTAGCATGTTTAAAGTGATTTTCATGCTTCCAGGGGCCCAAAACACAAGATTTATGGAATGGTTAAAAGTGCATGAAAATGGCCAATTTACTCACTCTGAGTTCTCAAAAAGGGTTTCTTCACCCCGGGAAGTTAATTAAATACCATTTGGAGGCACTTAATGTTCGAGCAAAAACGACTGATTTTCGACAAAAGAGATAACACCCCCCCATTACGTCATGCTTCAGAAATGTGGAAAATGGTCCGTTTTCAAATGTTTTATTTTTGAACGTCAGTTCACATTTGTAGGTGGATCATCAGTGTTAGAGCTAAAATTAGCATGTTTAAAGTGATTTTCATGCTTCCAGGGGCTCGGGAAGTTAATTAAATACCATTTGGAGGCATTTAATGTTCGAGCAAAAACGGCTGATTTTCGACAAAAGAGATAACACCCCCCCATTACGTCATGCTTCAGAAATGTGGAAAATGGTCCGTTTTCAAATGTTTTATTTTTGAACGTCAGTTCACATTTGTAGGTGGATCATCAGTGTTAGAGCTAAAATTAGCATGTTTAAAGTGATTTTCATGCTTCCAGGGGCTCGGGAAGTGAAATAAATACCATTTGGAGGCATTTAATGTTCGAGCAAAAACGGCTGATTTTCGACAAAAGAGATAACACCCCCCCATTACGTCATGCTTCAGAAATGTGGAAAATGGTCCGTTTTCAAATGTTTTATTTTTGAACGTCAGTTCACATTTGTAGGTGGATCATCAGTGTTAGAGCTAAAATTAGCATGTTTAAAGTGATTTTCATGCTTCCAGGGGCCCAAAACACAAGATTTATGGAATGGTTAAAAGTGCATGAAAATGGCCAATTTACTCACTCTGAGTTCTCAAAAAGGGTTTCTTCACCCCGGGAAGTGAAATAAATACCATTTGGAGGCATTTAATGTTCGAGCAAAAACGGCTGATTTTCGACAAAAGAGATAACACCCCCCCATTACGTCATGCTTCAGAAATGTGGAAAATGGTCCGTTTTCAAATGTTTTATTTTTGAACGTCAGTTCACATTTGTAGGTGGATCATCAGTGTTAGAGCTAAAATTAGCATGTTTAAAGTGATTTTCATGCTTCCAGGGGCTCGGGAAGTTAATTAAATACCATTTGGAGGCATTTAATGTTCGAGCAAAAACGGCTGATTTTTGACAAAAGAGATAACACCCCCCCATTACGTCATGCTTCAGAAATGTGGAAAATGGTCCGTTTTCAAATGTTTTATTTTTGAACGTCAGTTCACATTTGTAGGTGGATCATCAGTGTTAGAGCTAAAATTAGCATGTTTCAAGTGATTTTCATGCTTCCAGGGGCCCAAAACACAAGATTTATGGAATGGTTAAAAGTGCATGAAAATGGCCAATTTACTCACTCTGAGTTCTCAAAAAGGGTTTCTTCACCCCGGGAAGTTAATTAAATACCATTTGGAGGCATTTAATGTTCGAGCAAAAACGGCTGATTTTCGACAAAAGAGAAAACACCCCCCCATTACGTCATGCTTCAGAAATGTGGAAAATGGTACGTTTTCAAATGTTTTATTTTTGAACGTCAGTTCACATTTGTAGGTGGATCATCAGTGTTAGAGCTAAAATTAGCATGTTTAAAGTGATTTTCATGCTTCCAGGGGCTCGGGAAGTTAATTAAATACCATTTGGAGGCATTTAATGTTCGAGCAAAAACGGCTGATTTTCGACAAAAGAGATAACACCCCCCTATTACGTCATGCTTCAGAAATGTGGAAAATGGTCCGTTTTCAAATGTTTTATTTTTGAACGTCAGTTCACATTTGTAGGTGGATCATCAGTGTTAGAGCTAAAATTAGCATGTTTAAAGTGATTTTCATGCTTCCAGGGGCCCAAAACACAAGATTAATGGAATGGTTAAAAGTGCATGAAAATGGCCAATTTACTCACTCTGAGTTCTCAAAAAGGGTTTCTTCACCCCGGGAAGTGAAATAAATACCATTTGGAGGCATTTAATGTTCGAGCAAAAACGGCTGATTTTCGACAAAAGAGATAACACCCCCCCATTACGTCATGCTTCAGAAATGTGGAAAATGGTCCGTTTTCAAATGTTTTATTTTTGAACGTCAGTTCACATTTGTAGGTGGATCATCAGTGTTAGAGCTAAAATTAGCATGTTTAAAGTGATTTTCATGCTTCCAGGGGCTCGGGAAGTTAATTAAATACCATTTGGAGGCATTTAATGTTCGAGCAAAAACGGCTGATTTTCGACAAAAGAGATAACACCCCCCCATTACGTCATGCTTCAGAAATGTGGAAAATGGTCCGTTTTCCAATGTTTTATTTTTGAACGTCAGTTCACATTTGTAGGTGGATCATCAGTGTTAGAGCTAAAATTAGCATGTTTAAAGTGATTTTCATGCTTCCAGGGGCTCGGGAAGTTAATTAAATACCATTTGGAGGCATTTAATGTTCGAGCAAAAACGGCTGATTTTCGACAAAAGAGATAACACCCCCCCATTACGTCATGCTTCAGAAATGTGGAAAATGGTCCGTTTTCAAATGTTTTATTTTTGAACGTCAGTTCACATTTGTAGGTGGATCATCAGTGTTAGAGCTAAAATTAGCATGTTTAAAGTGATTTTCATGCTTCCAGGGGCCCAAAACACAAGATTTATGGAATGGTTAAAAGTGCATGAAAATGGCCAATTTACTCACTCTGAGTTCTCAAAAAGGGTTTCTTCAATCCGGGCAAGTTAATTAAATACCATTTGGAGGCATTTAATGTTCGAGCAAAAACGGCTGATTTTCGACAAAAGAGATAACACCCCCCCATTATGTCATGCTTCAGAAATGTGGAAAATGGTCCGTTTTCAAATGTTTTATTTTTGAACGTCAGTTCACATTTGTAGGTGGATCATCAGTGTTAGAGCTAAAATTAGCATGTTTAAAGTGATTTTCATGCTTCCAGGGGCTCGGGAAGTTAATTAAATACCATTTGGAGGCATTTAATGTTCGAGCAAAAACGGCTGATTTTCGACAAAAGAGATAACACCCCCCCCATTACGTCATGCTTCAGAAATGTGGAAAATGGTCCGTTTTCAAATGTTTTATTTTTGAACGTCAGTTCACATTTGTAGGTGGATCATCAGTGTTAGAGCTAAAATTAGCATGTTTAAAGTGATTTTCATGCTTCCAGGGGCCCAAAACACAAGATTTATGGAATGGTTAAAAGTGCATGAAAATGGCCAATTTACTCACTCTGAGTTCTCAAAAAGGGTTTCTTCACCCCGGGAAGTTAATTAAGTACCATTTGGAGGCATTTAATGTTCGAGCAAAAACGGCTGATTTTCGACAAAAGAGATAACACCCCCCCATTACGTCATGCTTCAGAAATGTGGAAAATGGTCCGTTTTCAAATGTTTTATTTTTGAACGTCAGTTCACATTTGTAGGTGGATCATCAGTGTTAGAGCTAAAATTAGCATGTTTAAAATGATTTTCATGCTTCCAGGGGCTCGGGAAGTTAATTAAATACCATTTGGAGGCATTTAATGTTCGAGCAAAAACGGCTGATTTTCGACAAAAGAGATAACACCCCCCCATTACGTCATGCTTCAGAAATGTGGAAAATGGTCCGTTTTCAAATGTTTTATTTTTGAACGTCAGTTCACATTTGTAGGTGGATCATCAGTGTTAGAGCTAAAATTAGCATGTTTAAAGTGATTTTCATGCTTCCAGGGGCCCAAAACACAAGATTTATGGAATGGTTAAAAGTGCATGAAAATGGCCAATTTACTCACTCTGAGTTCTCAAAAAGGGTTTCTTCACCCCGGGAAGTTAATTAAATACCATTTGGAGGCATTTAATGTTCGAGCAAAAACAGCTGATTTTCGACAAAAGAGATAACACCCCCATTACGTCATGCTTCAGAAATGTGAAAAATGGTCCGTTTTCAAATGTTTTATTTTTGAACGTCAGTTCACATTTGTAGGTGGATCATCAGTGTTAGAGCTAAAATTAGCATGTTTAAAGTGATTTTCATGCTTCCAGGGGCTCGGCAAGTTAATTAAATACCATTTGGAGGCATTTAATGTTCGAGCAAAAACGGCTGATTTTCGACAAAAGAGATAACACCCCCCCATTACGTCATGCTTCAGAAATGTGGAAAATGGTCCGTTTTCAAATGTTTTATTTTTGAACGTCAGTTCACATTTGTAGGTGGATCATCAGTGTTAGAGCTAAAATTAGCATGTTTAAAGTGATTTTCATGCTTCCAGGGGCTCGGGAAGTTAATTAAATACCATTTGGAGGCATTTAATGTTCGAGCAAAAACGGCTGATTTTCGACAAAAGAGATAACACCCCCCCATTACGTCATGCTTCAGAAATGTGGAAAATGGTCCGTTTTCAAATGTTTTATCTTTGAACGTCAGTTCACATTTGTAGGTGGATCATCAGTGTTAGAGCTAAAATTAGCATGTTTAAAGTGATTTTCATGCTTCCAGGGGCCCAAAACACAAGATTTATGGAATGGTTAAAAGTGCATGAAAATGGCCAATTTACTCACTCTGAGTTCTCAAAAAGGGTTTCTTCACCCCGGGAAGTTAATTAAATACCATTTGGAGGCATTTAATGTTCGAGCATAAACGGCTGATTTTCGACAAAAGAGATAACACCCCCCCATTACGTCATGCTTCAGAAATGTGGAAAATGGTCCGTTTTCAAATGTTTTATTTTTGAACGTCAGTTCACATTTGTAGGTGGATCATCAGTGTTAGTGCTAAAATTAGCATGTTTAAAGTGATTTTCATGCTTCCAGGGGCTCGGGAAGTTAATTAAATACCATTTGGAGGCATTTAATGTTCGAGCAAAAACGGCTGATTTTCGACAAAAGAGATAACACCCCCCCATTACGTCATGCTTCAGAAATGTGGAAAATGGTCCGTTTTCAAATGTTTTATTTTTGAACGTCAGTTCACATTTGTAGGTGGATCATCAGTGTTAGAGCTAAAATTAGCATGTTTAAAGTGATTTTCATGCTTCCAGGGGCTCGGGAAGTTTATTAAATACCATTTGGAGGCATTTAATGTTCGAGCAAAAACGGCTGATTTTCGACAAAAGAGATAACACCCCCCCATTACGTCATGCTTCAGAAATGTGGAAAATGGTCCGTTTTCAAATGTTTTATTTTTGAACGTCAGTTCACATTTGTAGGTGGATCATCAGTGTTAGAGCTAAAATTAGCATGTTTAAAGTGATTTTCATGCTTCCAGGGGCTCGGGAAGTTAATTAAATACCATTTGGAGGCATTTAATGTTCGAGCAAAAACGGCTGATTTTCGACAAAAGAGATAACACCCCCCCATTACGTCATGCTTCAGAAATGTGGAAAATGGTCCGTTTTCAAATGTTTTATTTTTGAACGTCAGTTCACATTTGTAGGTGGATCATCAGTGTTAGAGCTAAAATTAGCATGTTTAAAGTGATTTTCATGCTTCCAGGGGCCCAAAACACAAGATTTATGGAATGGTTAAAAGTGCATGAAAATGGCCAATTTACTCACTCTGAGTTCTCAAAAAGGGTTTCTTCACCCCGGGAAGTTAATTAAATACCATTTGGAGGCATTTAATGTTCGAGCAAAAACGGCTGATTTTCGACAAAAGAGATAACACCCCCCCATTACGTCATGCTTCAGAAATGTGGAAAATGGTTCGTTTTCAAATGTTTTATTTTTGAACGTCAGTTCACATTTGTAGGTGGATCATCAGTGTTAGAGCTAAAATTAGCATGTTTAAAGTGATTTTCATGCTTCCAGGGGCTCGGGAAGTGAAATAAATACCATTTGGAGGCATTTAATGTTCGAGCAAAAACGGCTGATTTTCGACAAAAGAGATAACACCCCCCCATTACGTCATGCTTCAGAAATGTGGAAAATGGTCCGTTTTCAAATGTTTTATTTTTGAACGTCAGTTCACATTTGTAGGTGGATCATCAGTGTTAGAGCTAAAATTAGCATGTTTAAAGTGATTTTCATGCTTCCAGGGGCTCGGGAAGTTAATTAAATACCATTTGGAGGCATTTAATGTTCGAGCAAAAACGGCTGATTTTCGACAAAAGAGATAACACCCCCCCATTACGTCATGCTTCAGAAATGTGGAAAATGGTCTGTTTTCAAATGTTTTATTTTTGAACGGCAGTTCACATTTGTAGGTGGATCATCAGTGTTAGAGCTAAAATTAGCATGTTTAAAGTGATTTTCATGCTTCCAGGGGCCCAAAACACAAGATTTATGGAATGGTTAAAAGTGCATGAAAATGGCCAATTTACTCACTCTGAGTTCTCAAAAAGGGTTTCTTCACCCCGGGAAGTTAATTAAATACCATTTGGAGGCATTTAATGTTCGAGCAAAAACGGCTGATTTTCGACAAAAGAGATAACACCCCCCCATTACGTCATGCTTCAGAAATGTGGAAAATGGTCCGTTTTCAAATGTTTTATTTTTGAACGTCAGTTCACATTTGTAGGTGGATCATCAGTGTTAGAGCTAAAATTAGCATGTTTAAAGTGATTTTCATGCTTCCAGGGGCTCGGGAAGTTAATTAAATACCATTTGGAGGCATTTAATGTTCGAGCAAAAACGGCTGATTTTCGACAAAAGAGATAACACCCCCCCATTACGTCATGCTTCAGAAATGTGGAAAATGATCCGTTTTCAAATGTTTTATTTTTGAACGTCAGTTCACATTTGTAGGTGGATCATCAGTGTTAGAGCTAAAATTAGCATGTTTAAAGTGATTTTCATGCTTCCAGGGGCCCAAAACACAAGATTTATGGAATGGTTAAAAGTGCATGAAAATGGCCAATTTACTCACTCTGAGTTCTCAAAAAGGGTTTCTTCACCCCGGGAAGTTAATTAAATACCATTTGGAGGCATTTAATGTTCGAGCAAAAACGGCTGATTTTCGACAAAAGAGATAACACCCCCCCATTATGTCATGCTTCAGAAATGTGGAAAATGGTCCGTTTTCAAATGTTTTATTTTTGAACGTCAGTTCACATTTGTAGGTGGATCATCAGTGTTAGAGCTAAAATTAGCATGTTTAAAGTGATTTTCATGCTTCCAGGGGCTCGGGAAGTTAATTAAATACCATTTGGAGGCATTTAATGTTCGAGCAAAAACGGCTGATTTTCGACAAAAGAGATAACACCCCCCCATTACGTCATGCTTCAGAAATGTGGAAAATGGTCCGTTTTCAAATGTTTTATTTTTGAACGTCAGTTCACATTTGTAGGTGGATCATCAGTGTTAGAGCTAAAATTAGCATGTTTAAAGTGATTTTCATGCTTCCAGGGGCCCAAAACACAAGATTTATGGAATGGTTAAAAGTGCATGAAAATGGCCAATTTACTCACTCTGAGTTCTCAAAAAGGGTTTCTTCACCCCGGGAAGTTAATTAAGTACCATTTGGAGGCATTTAATGTTCGAGCAAAAACGGCTGATTTTCGACAAAAGAGATAACACCCCCCCATTACGTCATGCTTCAGAAATGTGGAAAATGGTCCGTTTTCGAATGTTTTATTTTTGAACGTCAGTTCACATTTGTAGGTGGATCATCAGTGTTAGAGCTAAAATTAGCATGTTTAAAGTGATTTTCATGCTTCCAGGGGCCCAAAACACAAGATTTATGGAATGGTTAAAAGTGCATGAAAATGGCCAATTTACTCACTCTGAGTTCTCAAAAAGGGTTTCTTCACCCCGGGAAGTTAATTAAATACCATTTGGAGGCATTTAATGTTCGAGCAAAAACAGCTGATTTTCGACAAAAGAGATAACACCCCCATTACGTCATGCTTCAGAAATGTGGAAAATGGTCCGTTTTCAAATGTTTTATTTTTGAACGTCAGTTCACATTTGTAGGTGGATCATCAGTGTTAGAGCTAAAATTAGCATGTTTAAAGTGATTTTCATGCTTCCAGGGGCTCGGGAAGTTAATTAAATACCATTTGGAGGCATTTAATGTTCGAGCAAAAACAGCTGATTTTCGACAAAAGAGATAACACCCCCATTACGTCATGCTTCAGAAATGTGGAAAATGGTCCGTTTTCAAATGTTTTATTTTTGAACGTGAGTTCACATTTGTAGGTGGATCATCAGTGTTAGAGCTAAAATTAGCATGTTTAAAGTGATTTTCATGCTTCCAGGGGCTCGGGAAGTTAATTAAATACCATTTGGAGGCATTTAATGTTCGAGCAAAAACGGCTGATTTTCGACAAAAGAGATAACACCCCCCCATTACGTCATGCTTCAGAAATGTGGAAAATGGTCCGTTTTCAAATGTTTTATTTTTGAACGTCAGTTCACATTTGTAGGTGGATCATCAGTGTTAGAGCTAAAATTAGCATGTTTAAAGTGATTTTCATGCTTCCAGGGGCTCGGGAAGTTAATTAAATACCATTTGGAGGCATTTAATGTTCGAGCAAAAACGGCTGATTTTCGACAAAAGAGATAACACCCCCCCATTACGTCATGCTTCAGAAATGTGGAAAATGGTCCGTTTTCAAATGTTTTATCTTTGAACGTCAGTTCACATTTGTAGGTGGATCATCAGTGTTAGAGCTAAAATTAGCATGTTTAAAGTGATTTTCATGCTTCCAGGGGCCCAAAACACAAGATTTATGGAATGGTTAAAAGTGCATGAAAATGGCCAATTTACTCACTCTGAGTTCTCAAAAAGGGTTTCTTCACCCCGGGAAGTTAATTAAATACCATTTGGAGGCATTTAATGTTCGAGCAAAAACGGCTGATTTTCGACAAAAGAGATAACACCCCCCCATTACGTCATGCTTCAGAAATGTGGAAAATGGTCCGTTTTCAACTGTTTTATTTTTGAACGTCAGTTCACATTTGTAGGTGGATCATCAGTGTTAGAGCTAAAATTAGCATGTTTAAAGTGATTTTCATGCTTCCAGGGGCTCGGGAAGTTAATTAAATACCATTTGGAGGCATTTAATGTTCGAGCAAAAACGGCTGATTTTCGACAAAAGAGATAACACCCCCCCATTACGTCATGCTTCAGAAATGTGGAAAATGGTCCGTTTTCAAATGTTTTATTTTTGAACGTCAGTTCACATTTGTAGGTGGATCATCAGTGTTAGAGCTAAAATTAGCATGTTTAAAGTGATTTTCATGCTTCCAGGGGCTCGGGAAGTTAATTAAATACCATTTGGAGGCATTTAATGTTCGAGCAAAAATGGCTGATTTTCGACAAAAGAGATAACACCCCCCCATTACGTCATGCTTCAGAAATGTGGAAAATGGTCCGTTTTCAAATGTTTTATTTTTGAACGTCAGTTCACATTTGTAGGTGGATCATCAGTGTTAGAGCTAAAATTAGCATGTTTAAAGTGATTTTCATGCTTCCAGGGGCCCAAAACACAAGATTTATGGAATGGTTAAAAGTGCATGAAAATGGCCAATTTACTCACTCTGAGTTCTCAAAAAGGGTTTCTTCACCCCGGGAAGTTAATTAAATACCATTTGGAGGCATTTAATGTTCGAGCAAAAACGGCTGATTTTCGACAAAAGAGATAACACCCCCCCATTACGTCATGCTTCAGAAATGTGGAAAATGGTTCGTTTTCAAATGTTTTATTTTTGAACGTCAGTTCACATTTGTAGGTGGATCATCAGTGTTAGAGCTAAAATTAGCATGTTTAAAGTGATTTTCATGCTTCCAGGGGCTCGGGAAGTGAAATAAATACCATTTGGAGGCATTTAATGTTCGAGCAAAAACGGCTGATTTTCGACAAAAGAGATAACACCCCCCCATTACGTCATGCTTCAGAAATGTGGAAAATGGTCCGTTTTCAAATGTTTTATTTTTGAACATCAGTTCACATTTGTAGGTGGATCATCAGTGTTAGAGCTAAAATTAGCATGTTTAAAGTGATTTTCATGCTTCCATGGGCTCGGGAAGTTAATTAAATACCATTTGGAGGCATTTAATGTTCGAGCAAAAACGGCTGATTTTCGACAAAAGAGATAACACCCCCCCATTACGTCATGCTTCAGAAATGTGGAAAATGGTCCGTTTTCAAATGTTTTATTTTTGAACGTCAGTTCACCTTTGTAGGTGGATCATCAGTGTTAGAGCTAAAATTAGCATGTTTAAAGTGATTTTCATGCTTCCAGGGGCTCGGGAAGTGAAATAAATACCATTTGGAGGCATTTAATGTTCGAGCAAAAACGGCTGATTTTCGACAAAAGAGATAACACCCCCCCATTACGTCATGCTTCAGAAATGTGGAAAATGGTCCGTTTTCAAATGTTTTATTTTTGAACGTCAGTTCACATTTGTAGGTGGATCATCAGTGTTAGAGCTAAAATTAGCATGTTTAAAGTGATTTTCATGCTTCCAGGGGCCCAAAACACAAGATTTATGGAATGGTTAAAAGTGCATGAAAATGGCCAATTTACTCACTCTGAGTTCTCAAAAAGGGTTTCTTCACCCCGGGAAGTTAATTAAATACCATTTGGAGGCATTTAATGTTCGAGCATAAACGGCTGATTTTCGACAAAAGAGATAACACCCCCCCATTACGTCATGCTTCAGAAATGTGGAAAATGGTCCGTTTTCAAATGTTTTATTTTTGAACGTCAGTTCACATTTGTAGGTGGATCATCAGTGTTAGTGCTAAAATTAGCATGTTTAAAGTGATTTTCATGCTTCCAGGGGCTCGGGAAGTTAATTAAATACCATTTGGAGGCATTTAATGTTCGAGCAAAAACGGCTGATTTTCGACAAAAGAGATAACACCCCCCCATTACGTCATGCTTCAGAAATGTGGAAAATGGTCCGTTTTCAAATGTTTTATTTTTGAACGTCAGTTCACATTTGTAGGTGGATCATCAGTGTTAGAGCTAAAATTAGCATGTTTAAAGTGATTTTCATGCTTCCAGGGGCTCGGGAAGTTTATTAAATACCATTTGGAGGCATTTAATGTTCGAGCAAAAACGGCTGATTTTCGACAAAAGAGATAACACCCCCCCATTACGTCATGCTTCAGAAATGTGGAAAATGGTCCGTTTTCAAATGTTTTATTTTTGAACGTCAGTTCACATTTGTAGGTGGATCATCAGTGTTAGAGCTAAAATTAGCATGTTTAAAGTGATTTTCATGCTTCCAGGGGCTCGGGAAGTTAATTAAATACCATTTGGAGGCATTTAATGTTCGAGCAAAAACGGCTGATTTTCGACAAAAGAGATAACACCCCCCCATTACGTCATGCTTCAGAAATGTGGAAAATGGTCTGTTTTCAAATGTTTTATTTTTGAACGGCAGTTCACATTTGTAGGTGGATCATCAGTGTTAGAGCTAAAATTAGCATGTTTAAAGTGATTTTCATGCTTCCAGGGGCCCAAAACACAAGATTTATGGAATGGTTAAAAGTGCATGAAAATGGCCAATTTACTCACTCTGAGTTCTCAAAAAGGGTTTCTTCACCCCGGGAAGTTAATTAAATACCATTTGGAGGCATTTAATGTTCGAGCAAAAACGGCTGATTTTCGACAAAAGAGATAACACCCCCCCATTACGTCATGCTTCAGAAATGTGGAAAATGGTCCGTTTTCAAATGTTTTATTTTTGAACGTCAGTTCACATTTGTAGGTGGATCATCAGTGTTAGAGCTAAAATTAGCATGTTTAAAGTGATTTTCATGCTTCCAGGGGCTCGGGAAGTTAATTAAATACCATTTGGAGGCATTTAATGTTCGAGCAAAAACGGCTGATTTTCGACAAAAGAGATAACACCCCCCCATTACGTCATGCTTCAGAAATGTGGAAAATGGTCCGTTTTCAAATGTTTTATTTTTGAACGTCAGTTCACATTTGTAGGTGGATCATCAGTGTTAGAGCTAAAATTAGCATGTTTAAAGTGATTTTCATGCTTCCAGGGGCCCAAAACACAAGATTTATGGAATGGTTAAAAGTGCATGAAAATGGCCAATTTACTCACTCTGAGTTCTCAAAAAGGGTTTCTTCACCCCGGGAAGTTAATTAAATACCATTTGGAGGCATTTAATGTTCGAGCAAAAACGGCTGATTTTCGACAAAAGAGATAACACCCCCCCATTATGTCATGCTTCAGAAATGTGGAAAATGGTCCGTTTTCAAATGTTTTATTTTTGAACGTCAGTTCACATTTGTAGGTGGATCATCAGTGTTAGAGCTAAAATTAGCATGTTTAAAGTGATTTTCATGCTTCCAGGGGCTCGGGAAGTTAATTAAATACCATTTGGAGGCATTTAATGTTCGAGCAAAAACGGCTGATTTTCGACAAAAGAGATAACACCCCCCCATTACGTCATGCTTCAGAAATGTGGAAAATGGTCCGTTTTCAAATGTTTTATTTTTGAACGTCAGTTCACATTTGTAGGTGGATCATCAGTGTTAGAGCTAAAATTAGCATGTTTAAAGTGATTTTCATGCTTCCAGGGGCCCAAAACACAAGATTTATGGAATGGTTAAAAGTGCATGAAAATGGCCAATTTACTCACTCTGAGTTCTCAAAAAGGGTTTCTTCACCCCGGGAAGTTAATTAAGTACCATTTGGAGGCATTTAATGTTCGAGCAAAAACGGCTGATTTTTGACAAAAGAGATAACACCCCCCCATTACGTCATGCTTCAGAAATGTGGAAAATGGTCCGTTTTCAAATGTTTTATTTTTGAACGTCAGTTCACATTTGTAGGTGGATCATCAGTGTTAGAGCTAAAATTAGCATGTTTAAAGTGATTTTCATGCTTCCAGGGGCTCGGGAAGTTAATTAAATACCATTTGGAGGCATTTAATGTTCGAGCAAAAACGGCTGATTTTCGACAAAAGAGATAACACCCCCCCATTACGTCATGCTTCAGAAATGTGGAAAATGGTCCGTTTTCGAATGTTTTATTTTTGAACGTCAGTTCACATTTGTAGGTGGATCATCAGTGTTAGAGCTAAAATTAGCATGTTTAAAGTGATTTTCATGCTTCCAGGGGCCCAAAACACAAGATTTATGGAATGGTTAAAAGTGCATGAAAATGGCCAATTTACTCACTCTGAGTTCTCAAAAAGGGTTTCTTCACCCCGGGAAGTTAATTAAATACCATTTGGAGGCATTTAATGTTCGAGCAAAAACAGCTGATTTTCGACAAAAGAGATAACACCCCCATTACGTCATGCTTCAGAAATGTGGAAAATGGTCCGTTTTCAAATGTTTTATTTTTGAACGTCAGTTCACATTTGTAGGTGGATCATCAGTGTTAGAGCTAAAATTAGCATGTTTAAAGTGATTTTCATGCTTCCAGGGGCTCGGGAAGTTAATTAAATACCATTTGGAGGCATTTAATGTTCGAGCAAAAACGGCTGATTTTCGACAAAAGAGATAACACCCCCCCATTACGTCATGCTTCAGAAATGTGGAAAATGGTCCGTTTTCAAATGTTTTATTTTTGAACGTCAGTTCACATTTGTAGGTGGATCATCAGTGTTAGAGCTAAAATTAGCATGTTTAAAGTGATTTTCATGCTTCCAGGGGCTCGGGAAGTTAATTAAATACCATTTGGAGGCATTTAATGTTCGAGCAAAAACGGCTGATTTTCGACAAAAGAGATAACACCCCCCCATTACGTCATGCTTCAGAAATGTGGAAAATGGTCCGTTTTCAAATGTTTTATCTTTGAACGTCAGTTCACATTTGTAGGTGGATCATCAGTGTTAGAGCTAAAATTAGCATGTTTAAAGTGATTTTCATGCTTCCAGGGGCCCAAAACACAAGATTTATGGAATGGTTAAAAGTGCATGAAAATGGCCAATTTACTCACTCTGAGTTCTCAAAAAGGGTTTCTTCACCCCGGGAAGTTAATTAAATACCATTTGGAGGCATTTAATGTTCGAGCAAAAACGGCTGATTTTCGACAAAAGAGATAACACCCCCCCATTACGTCATGCTTCAGAAATGTGGAAAATGGTCCGTTTTCAAATGTTTTATTTTTGAACGTCAGTTCACATTTGTAGGTGGATCATCAGTGTTAGAGCTAAAATTAGCATGTTTAAAGTGATTTTCATGCTTCCAGGGGCCCAAAACACAAGATTTATGGAATGGTTAAAAGTGCATGAAAATGGCCAATTTACTCACTCTGAGTTCTCAAAAAGGGTTTCTTCACCCCGGGAAGTTAATTAAGTACCATTTGGAGGCATTTAATGTTCGAGCAAAAACGGCTGATTTTCGACAAAAGAGATAACACCCCCCCATTACGTCATGCTTCAGAAATGTGGAAAATGGTCCGTTTTCGAATGTTTTATTTTTGAACGTCAGTTCACATTTGTAGGTGGATCATCAGTGTTAGAGCTAAAATTAGCATGTTTAAAGTGATTTTCATGCTTCCAGGGGCCCAAAACACAAGATTTATGGAATGGTTAAAAGTGCATGAAAATGGCCAATTTACTCACTCTGAGTTCTCAAAAAGGGTTTCTTCACCCCGGGAAGTTAATTAAATACCATTTGGAGGCATTTAATGTTCGAGCAAAAAAAGCTGATTTTCGACAAAAGAGATAACACCCCCATTACGTCATGCTTCAGAAATGTGGAAAATGGTCCGTTTTCAAATGTTTTATTTTTGAACGTCAGTTCACATTTGTAGGTGGATCATCAGTGTTAGAGCTAAAATTAGCATGTTTAAAGTGATTTTCATGCTTCCAGGGGCTCGGGAAGTTAATTAAATACCATTTGGAGGCATTTAATGTTCGAGCAAAAACAGCTGATTTTCGACAAAAGAGATAACACCCCCATTACGTCATGCTTCAGAAATGTGGAAAATGGTCCGTTTTCAAATGTTTTATTTTTGAACGTCAGTTCACATTTGTAGGTGGATCATCAGTGTTAGAGCTAAAATTAGCATGTTTAAAGTGATTTTCATGCTTCCAGGGGCTCGGGAAGTTAATTAAATACCATTTGGAGGCATTTAATGTTCGAGCAAAAACGGCTGATTTTCGACAAAAGAGATAACACCCCCCCATTACGTCATGCTTCAGAAATGTGGAAAATGGTCCGTTTTCAAATGTTTTATTTTTGAACGTCAGTTCACATTTGTAGGTGGATCATCAGTGTTAGAGCTAAAATTAGCATGTTTAAAGTGATTTTCATGCTTCCAGGGGCTCGGGAAGTTAATTAAATACCATTTGGAGGCATTTAATGTTCGAGCAAAAACGGCTGATTTTCGACAAAAGAGATAACACCCCCCCATTACGTCATGCTTCAGAAATGTGGAAAATGGTCCGTTTTCAAATGTTTTATCTTTGAACGTCAGTTCACATTTGTAGGTGGATCATCAGTGTTAGAGCTAAAATTAGCATGTTTAAAGTGATTTTCATGCTTCCAGGGGCCCAAAACACAAGATTTATGGAATGGTTAAAAGTGCATGAAAATGGCCAATTTACTCACTCTGAGTTCTCAAAAAGGGTTTCTTCACCCCGGGAAGTTAATTAAATACCATTTGGAGGCATTTAATGTTCGAGCAAAAACGGCTGATTTTCGACAAAAGAGATAACACCCCCCCATTACGTCATGCTTCAGAAATGTGGAAAATGGTCCGTTTTCAACTGTTTTATTTTTGAACGTCAGTTCACATTTGTAGGTGGATCATCAGTGTTAGAGCTAAAATTAGCATGTTTAAAGTGATTTTCATGCTTCCAGGGGCTCGGGAAGTTAATTAAATACCATTTGGAGGCATTTAATGTTCGAGCAAAAACGGCTGATTTTCGACAAAAGAGATAACACCCCCCCATTACGTCATGCTTCAGAAATGTGGAAAATGGTCCGTTTTCAAATGTTTTATTTTTGAACGTCAGTTCACATTTGTAGGTGGATCATCAGTGTTAGAGCTAAAATTAGCATGTTTAAAGTGATTTTCATGCTTCCAGGGGCTCGGGAAGTTAATTAAATACCATTTGGAGGCATTTAATGTTCGAGCAAAAATGGCTGATTTTCGACAAAAGAGATAACACCCCCCCATTACGTCATGCTTCAGAAATGTGGAAAATGGTCCGTTTTCAAATGTTTTATTTTTGAACGTCAGTTCACATTTGTAGGTGGATCATCAGTGTTAGAGCTAAAATTAGCATGTTTAAAGTGATTTTCATGCTTCCAGGGGCCCAAAACACAAGATTTATGGAATGGTTAAAAGTGCATGAAAATGGCCAATTTACTCACTCTGAGTTCTCAAAAAGGGTTTCTTCACCCCGGGAAGTTAATTAAATACCATTTGGAGGCATTTAATGTTCGAGCAAAAACGGCTGATTTTCGACAAAAGAGATAACACCCCCCCATTACGTCATGCTTCAGAAATGTGGAAAATGGTTCGTTTTCAAATGTTTTATTTTTGAACGTCAGTTCACATTTGTAGGTGGATCATCAGTGTTAGAGCTAAAATTAGCATGTTTAAAGTGATTTTCATGCTTCCAGGGGCTCGGGAAGTGAAATAAATACCATTTGGAGGCATTTAATGTTCGAGCAAAAACGGCTGATTTTCGACAAAAGAGATAACACCCCCCCATTACGTCATGCTTCAGAAATGTGGAAAATGGTCCGTTTTCAAATGTTTTATTTTTGAACATCAGTTCACATTTGTAGGTGGATCATCAGTGTTAGAGCTAAAATTAGCATGTTTAAAGTGATTTTCATGCTTCCATGGGCTCGGGAAGTTAATTAAATACCATTTGGAGGCATTTAATGTTCGAGCAAAAACGGCTGATTTTCGACAAAAGAGATAACACCCCCCCATTACGTCATGCTTCAGAAATGTGGTAAATGGTCCGTTTTCAAATGTTTTATTTTTGAACGTGAGTTCACCTTTGTAGGTGGATCATCAGTGTTAGAGCTAAAATTAGCATGTTTAAAGTGATTTTCATGCTTCCAGGGGCTCGGGAAGTGAAATAAATACCATTTGGAGGCATTTAATGTTCGAGCAAAAACGGCTGATTTTCGACAAAAGAGATAACACCCCCCCATTACGTCATGCTTCAGAAATGTGGAAAATGGTCCGTTTTCAAATGTTTTATTTTTGAACGTCAGTTCACATTTGTAGGTGGATCATCAGTGTTAGAGCTAAAATTAGCATGTTTAAAGTGATTTTCATGCTTCCAGGGGCCCAAAACACAAGATTTATGGAATGGTTAAAAGTGCATGAAAATGGCCAATTTACTCACTCTGAGTTCTCAAAAAGGGTTTCTTCACCCCGGGAAGTTAATTAAATACCATTTGGAGGCATTTAATGTTCGAGCATAAACGGCTGATTTTCGACAAAAGAGATAACACCCCCCCATTACGTCATGCTTCAGAAATGTGGAAAATGGTCCGTTTTCAAATGTTTTATTTTTGAACGTCAGTTCACATTTGTAGGTGGATCATCAGTGTTAGTGCTAAAATTAGCATGTTTAAAGTGATTTTCATGCTTCCAGGGGCTCGGGAAGTTAATTAAATACCATTTGGAGGCATTTAATGTTCGAGCAAAAACGGCTGATTTTCGACAAAAGAGATAACACCCCCCCATTACGTCATGCTTCAGAAATGTGGAAAATGGTCCATTTTCAAATGTTTTATTTTTGAACGTCAGTTCACATTTGTAGGTGGATCATCAGTGTTAGAGCTAAAATTAGCATGTTTAAAGTGATTTTCATGCTTCCAGGGGCTCGGGAAGTTTATTAAATACCATTTGGAGGCATTTAATGTTCGAGCAAAAACGGCTGATTTTCGACAAAAGAGATAACACCCCCCCATTACGTCATGCTTCAGAAATGTGGAAAATGGTCCGTTTTCAAATGTTTTATTTTTGAACGTCAGTTCACATTTGTAGGTGGATCATCAGTGTTAGAGCTAAAATTAGCATGTTTAAAGTGATTTTCATGCTTCCAGGGGCTCGGGAAGTTAATTAAATACCATTTGGAGGCATTTAATGTTCGAGCAAAAACGGCTGATTTTCGACAAAAGAGATAACACCCCCCCATTACGTCATGCTTCAGAAATGTGGAAAATGGTCTGTTTTCAAATGTTTTATTTTTGAACGGCAGTTCACATTTGTAGGTGGATCATCAGTGTTAGAGCTAAAATTAGCATGTTTAAAGTGATTTTCATGCTTCCAGGGGCCCAAAACACAAGATTTATGGAATGGTTAAAAGTGCATGAAAATGGCCAATTTACTCACTCTGAGTTCTCAAAAAGGGTTTCTTCACCCCGGGAAGTTAATTAAATACCATTTGGAGGCATTTAATGTTCGAGCAAAAACGGCTGATTTTCGACAAAAGAGATAACACCCCCCCATTACGTCATGCTTCAGAAATGTGGAAAATGGTCCGTTTTCAAATGTTTTATTTTTGAACGTCAGTTCACATTTGTAGGTGGATCATCAGTGTTAGAGCTAAAATTAGCATGTTTAAAGTGATTTTCATGCTTCCAGGGGCCCAAAACACAAGATTTATGGAATGGTTAAAAGTGCATGAAAATGGCCAATTTACTCACTCTGAGTTCTCAAAAAGGGTTTCTTCACCCCGGGAAGTTAATTAAATACCATTTGGAGGCATTTAATGTTCGAGCAAAAACGGCTGATTTTCGACAAAAGAGATAACACCCCCCCATTATGTCATGCTTCAGAAATGTGGAAAATGGTCCGTTTTCAAATGTTTTATTTTTGAACGTCAGTTCACATTTGTAGGTGGATCATCAGTGTTAGAGCTAAAATTAGCATGTTTAAAGTGATTTTCATGCTTCCAGGGGCTCGGGAAGTTAATTAAATACCATTTGGAGGCATTTAATGTTCGAGCAAAAACGGCTGATTTTCGACAAAAGAGATAACACCCCCCCATTACGTCATGCTTCAGAAATGTGGAAAATGGTCCGTTTTCAAATGTTTTATTTTTGAACGTCAGTTCACATTTGTAGGTGGATCATCAGTGTTAGAGCTAAAATTAGCATGTTTAAAGTGATTTTCATGCTTCCAGGGGCCCAAAACACAAGATTTATGGAATGGTTAAAAGTGCATGAAAATGGCCAATTTACTCACTCTGAGTTCTCAAAAAGGGTTTCTTCACCCCGGGAAGTTAATTAAGTACCATTTGGAGGCATTTAATGTTCGAGCAAAAACGGCTGATTTTCGACAAAAGAGATAACACCCCCCCATTACGTCATGCTTCAGAAATGTGGAAAATGGTCCGTTTTCAAATGTTTTATTTTTGAACGTCAGTTCACATTTGTAGGTGGATCATCAGTGTTAGAGCTAAAATTAGCATGTTTAAAGTGATTTTCATGCTTCCAGGGGCTCGGGAAGTTAATTAAATACCATTTGGAGGCATTTAATGTTCGAGCAAAAACGGCTGATTTTCGACAAAAGAGATAACACCCCCCCATTACGTCATGCTTCAGAAATGTGGAAAATGGTCCGTTTTCGAATGTTTTATTTTTGAACGTCAGTTCACATTTGTAGGTGGATCATCAGTGTTAGAGCTAAAATTAGCATGTTTAAAGTGATTTTCATGCTTCCCGGGGCCCAAAACACAAGATTTATGGAATGGTTAAAAGTGCATGAAAATGGCCAATTTACTCACTCTGAGTTCTCAAAAAGGGTTTCTTCACCCCGGGAAGTTAATTAAATACCATTTGGAGGCATTTAATGTTCGAGCAAAAACAGCTGATTTTCGACAAAAGAGATAACACCCCCATTACGTCATGCTTCAGAAATGTGGAAAATGGTCCGTTTTCAAATGTTTTATTTTTGAACGTCAGTTCACATTTGTAGGTGGATCATCAGTGTTAGAGCTAAAATTAGCATGTTTAAAGTGATTTTCATGCTTCCAGGGGCTCGGGAAGTTAATTAAATACCATTTGGAGGCATTTAATGTTCGAGCAAAAACGGCTGATTTTCGACAAAAGAGATAACACCCCCCCATTACGTCATGCTTCAGAAATGTGGAAAATGGTCCGTTTTCAAATGTTTTATTTTTGAACGTCAGTTCACATTTGTAGGTGGATCATCAGTGTTAGAGCTAAAATTAGCATGTTTAAAGTGATTTTCATGCTTCCAGGGGCTCGGGAAGTTAATTAAATACCATTTGGAGGCATTTAATGTTCGAGCAAAAACGGCTGATTTTCGACAAAAGAGATAACACCCCCCCATTACGTCATGCTTCAGAAATGTGGAAAATGGTCCGTTTTCAAATGTTTTATCTTTGAACGTCAGTTCACATTTGTAGGTGGATCATCAGTGTTAGAGCTAAAATTAGCATGTTTAAAGTGATTTTCATGCTTCCAGGGGCCCAAAACACAAGATTTATGGAATGGTTAAAAGTGCATGAAAATGGCCAATTTACTCACTCTGAGTTCTCAAAAAGGGTTTCTTCACCCCGGGAAGTTAATTAAATACCATTTGGAGGCATTTAATGTTCGAGCAAAAACGGCTGATTTTCGACAAAAGAGATAACACCCCCCCATTACGTCATGCTTCAGAAATGTGGAAAATGGTCCGTTTTCAAATGTTTTATTTTTGAACGTCAGTTCACATTTGTAGGTGGATCATCAGTGTTAGAGCTAAAATTAGCATGTTTAAAGTGATTTTCATGCTTCCAGGGGCTCGGGAAGTTAATTAAATACCATTTGGAGGCTTTTAATGTTCGAGCAAAAACGGCTGATTTTCGACAAAAGAGATAACACCCCCCCATTACGTCATGCTTCAGAAATGTGGAAAATGGTCCGTTTTCAAATGTTTTATTTTTGAACGTCAGTTCACATTTGTAGGTGGATCATCAGTGTTAGAGCTAAAATTAGCATGTTTAAAGTGATTTTCATGCTTCCAGGGGCTCGGGAAGTTAATTAAATACCATTTGGAGGCATTTAATGTTCGAGCAAAAATGGCTGATTTTCGACAAAAGAGATAACACCCCCCCATTACGTCATGCTTCAGAAATGTGGAAAATGGTCCGTTTTCAAATGTTTTATTTTTGAACGTCAGTTCACATTTGTAGGTGGATCATCAGTGTTAGAGCTAAAATTAGCATGTTTAAAGTGATTTTCATGCTTCCAGGGGCCCAAAACACAAGATTTATGGAATGGTTAAAAGTGCATGAAAATGGCCAATTTACTCACTCTGAGTTCTCAAAAAGGGTTTCTTCACCCCGGGAAGTTAATTAAATACCATTTGGAGGCATTTAATGTTCGAGCAAAAACGGCTGATTTTCGACAAAAGAGATAACACCCCCCCATTACGTCATGCTTCAGAAATGTGGAAAATGGTTCGTTTTCAAATGTTTTATTTTTGAACGTCAGTTCACATTTGTAGGTGGATCATCAGTGTTAGAGCTAAAATTAGCATGTTTAAAGTGATTTTCATGCTTCCAGGGGCTCGGGAAGTGAAATAAATACCATTTGGAGGCATTTAATGTTCGAGCAAAAACGGCTGATTTTCGACAAAAGAGATAACACCCCCCCATTACGTCATGCTTCAGAAATGTGGAAAATGGTCCGTTTTCAAATGTTTTATTTTTGAACATCAGTTCACATTTGTAGGTGGATCATCAGTGTTAGAGCTAAAATTAGCATGTTTAAAGTGATTTTCATGCTTCCATGGGCTCGGGAAGTTAATTAAATACCATTTGGAGGCATTTAATGTTCGAGCAAAAACGGCTGATTTTCGACAAAAGAGATAACACCCCCCCATTACGTCATGCTTCAGAAATGTGGTAAATGGTCCGTTTTCAAATGTTTTATTTTTGAACGTCAGTTCACCTTTGTAGGTGGATCATCAGTGTTAGAGCTAAAATTAGCATGTTTAAAGTGATTTTCATGCTTCCAGGGGCTCGGGAAGTGAAATAAATACCATTTGGAGGCATTTAATGTTCGAGCAAAAACGGCTGATTTTCGACAAAAGAGATAACACCCCCCCATTACGTCATACTTCAGAAATGTGGAAAATGGTCCGTTTTCAAATGTTTTATTTTTGAACGTCAGTTCACATTTGTAGGTGGATCATCAGTGTTAGAGCTAAAATTAGCATGTTTAAAGTGATTTTCATGCTTCCAGGGGCCCAAAACACAAGATTTATGGAATGGTTAAAAGTGCATGAAAATGGCCAATTTACTCACTCTGAGTTCTCAAAAAGGGTTTCTTCACCCCGGGAAGTTAATTAAATACCATTTGGAGGCATTTAATGTTCGAGCATAAACGGCTGATTTTCGACAAAAGAGATAACACCCCCCCATTACGTCATGCTTCAGAAATGTGGAAAATGGTCCGTTTTCAAATGTTTTATTTTTGAACGTCAGTTCACATTTGTAGGTGGATCATCAGTGTTAGTGCTAAAATTAGCATGTTTAAAGTGATTTTCATGCTTCCAGGGGCTCGGGAAGTTAATTAAATACCATTTGGAGGCATTTAATGTTCGAGCAAAAACGGCTGATTTTCGACAAAAGAGATAACACCCCCCCATTACGTCATGCTTCAGAAATGTGGAAAATGGTCCGTTTTCAAATGTTTTATTTTTGAACGTCAGTTCACATTTGTAGGTGGATCATCAGTGTTAGAGCTAAAATTAGCATGTTTAAAGTGATTTTCATGCTTCCAGGGGCTCGGGAAGTTTATTAAATACCATTTGGAGGCATTTAATGTTCGAGCAAAAACGGCTGATTTTCGACAAAAGAGATAACACCCCCCCATTACGTCATGCTTCAGAAATGTGGAAAATGGTCCGTTTTCAAATGTTTTATTTTTGAACGTCAGTTCACATTTGTAGGTGGATCATCAGTGTTAGAGCTAAAATTAGCATGTTTAAAGTGATTTTCATGCTTCCAGGGGCTCGGGAAGTTAATTAAATACCATTTGGAGGCATTTAATGTTCGAGCAAAAACGGCTGATTTTCGACAAAAGAGATAACACCCCCCCATTACGTCATGCTTCAGAAATGTGGAAAATGGTCCGTTTTCAAATGTTTTATTTTTGAACGTCAGTTCACATTTGTAGGTGGATCATCAGTGTTAGAGCTAAAATTAGCATGTTTAAAGTGATTTTCATGCTTCCAGGGGCCCAAAACACAAGATTTATGGAATGGTTAAAAGTGCATGAAAATGGCCAATTTACTCACTCTGAGTTCTCAAAAAGGGTTTCTTCACCCCGGGAAGTTAATTAAATACCATTTGGAGGCATTTAATGTTCGAGCAAAAACGGCTGATTTTCGACAAAAGAGATAACACCCCCCCATTACGTCATGCTTCAGAAATGTGGAAAATGGTTCGTTTTCAAATGTTTTATTTTTGAACGTCAGTTCACATTTGTAGGTGGATCATCAGTGTTAGAGCTAAAATTAGCATGTTTAAAGTGATTTTCATGCTTCCAGGGGCTCGGGAAGTGAAATAAATACCATTTGGAGGCATTTAATGTTCGAGCAAAAACGGCTGATTTTCGACAAAAGAGATAACACCCCCCCATTACGTCATGCTTCAGAAATGTGGAAAATGGTCCGTTTTCAAATGTTTTATTTTTGAACGTCAGTTCACATTTGTAGGTGGATCATCAGTGTTAGAGCTAAAATTAGCATGTTTAAAGTGATTTTCATGCTTCCAGGGGCTCGGGAAGTTAATTAAATACCATTTGGAGGCATTTAATGTTCGAGCAAAAACGGCTGATTTTCGACAAAAGAGATAACACCCCCCCATTACGTCATGCTTCAGAAATGTGGAAAATGGTCTGTTTTCAAATGTTTTATTTTTGAACGGCAGTTCACATTTGTAGGTGGATCATCAGTGTTAGAGCTAAAATTAGCATGTTTAAAGTGATTTTCATGCTTCCAGGGGCCCAAAACACAAGATTTATGGAATGGTTAAAAGTGCATGAAAATGGCCAATTTACTCACTCTGAGTTCTCAAAAAGGGTTTCTTCACCCCGGGAAGTTAATTAAATACCATTTGGAGGCATTTAATGTTCGAGCAAAAACGGCTGATTTTCGACAAAAGAGATAACACCCCCCCATTACGTCATGCTTCAGAAATGTGGAAAATGGTCCGTTTTCAAATGTTTTATTTTTGAACGTCAGTTCACATTTGTAGGTGGATCATCAGTGTTAGAGCTAAAATTAGCATGTTTAAAGTGATTTTCATGCTTCCAGGGGCTCGGGAAGTTAATTAAATACCATTTGGAGGCATTTAATGTTCGAGCAAAAACGGCTGATTTTCGACAAAAGAGATAACACCCCCCCATTACGTCATGCTTCAGAAATGTGGAAAATGGTCCGTTTTCAAATGTTTTATTTTTGAACGTCAGTTCACATTTGTAGGTGGATCATCAGTGTTAGAGCTAAAATTAGCATGTTTAAAGTGATTTTCATGCTTCCAGGGGCCCAAAACACAAGATTTATGGAATGGTTAAAAGTGCATGAAAATGGCCAATTTACTCACTCTGAGTTCTCAAAAAGGGTTTCTTCACCCCGGGAAGTTAATTAAATACCATTTGGAGGCATTTAATGTTCGAGCAAAAATGGCTGATTTTCGACAAAAGAGATAACACCCCCCCATTATGTCATGCTTCAGAAATGTGGAAAATGGTCCGTTTTCAAATGTTTTATTTTTGAACGTCAGTTCACATTTGTAGGTGGATCATCAGTGTTAGAGCTAAAATTAGCATGTTTAAAGTGATTTTCATGCTTCCAGGGGCTCGGGAAGTTAATTAAATACCATTTGGAGGCATTTAATGTTCGAGCAAAAACGGCTGATTTTCGACAAAAGAGATAACACCCCCCCATTACGTCATGCTTCAGAAATGTGGAAAATGGTCCGTTTTCAAATGTTTTATTTTTGAACGTCAGTTCACATTTGTAGGTGGATCATCAGTGTTAGAGCTAAAATTAGCATGTTTAAAGTGATTTTCATGCTTCCAGGGGCCCAAAACACAAGATTTATGGAATGGTTAAAAGTGCATGAAAATGGCCAATTTACTCACTCTGAGTTCTCAAAAAGGGTTTCTTCACCCCGGGAAGTTAATTAAGTACCATTTGGAGGCATTTAATGTTCGAGCAAAAACGGCTGATTTTCGACAAAAGAGATAACACCCCCCCATTACGTCATGCTTCAGAAATGTGGAAAATGGTCCGTTTTCAAATGTTTTATTTTTGAACGTCAGTTCACATTTGTAGGTGGATCATCAGTGTTAGAGCTAAAATTAGCATGTTTAAAGTGATTTTCATGCTTCCAGGGGCTCGGGAAGTTAATTAAATACCATTTGGAGGCATTTAATGTTCGAGCAAAAACGGCTGATTTTCGACAAAAGAGATAACACCCCCCCATTACGTCATGCTTCAGAAATGTGGAAAATGGTCCGTTTTCGAATGTTTTATTTTTGAACGTCAGTTCACATTTGTAGGTGGATCATCAGTGTTAGAGCTAAAATTAGCATGTTTAAAGTGATTTTCATGCTTCCAGGGGCCCAAAACACAAGATTTATGGAATGGTTAAAAGTGCATGAAAATGGCCAATTTACTCACTCTGAGTTCTCAAAAAGGGTTTCTTCACCCCGGGAAGTTAATTAAATACCATTTGGAGGCATTTAATGTTCGAGCAAAAACAGCTGATTTTCGACAAAAGAGATAACACCCCCATTACGTCATGCTTCAGAAATGTGGAAAATGGTCCGTTTTCAAATGTTTTATTTTTGAACGTCAGTTCACATTTGTAGGTGGATCATCAGTGTTAGAGCTAAAATTAGCATGTTTAAAGTGATTTTCATGCTTCCAGGGGCTCGGGAAGTTAATTAAATACCATTTGGAGGCATTTAATGTTCGAGCAAAAACGGCTGATTTTCGACAAAAGAGATAACACCCCCCCATTACGTCATGCTTCAGAAATGTGGAAAATGGTCCGTTTTCAAATGTTTTATTTTTGAACGTCAGTTCACATTTGTAGGTGGATCATCAGTGTTAGAGCTAAAATTAGCATGTTTAAAGTGATTTTCATGCTTCCAGGGGCTCGGGAAGTTAATTAAATACCATTTGGAGGCATTTAATGTTCGAGCAAAAACGGCTGATTTTCGACAAAAGAGATAACACCCCCCCATTACGTCATGCTTCAGAAATGTGGAAAATGGTCCGTTTTCAAATGTTTTATCTTTGAACGTCAGTTCACATTTGTAGGTGGATCATCAGTGTTAGAGCTAAAATTAGCATGTTTAAAGTGATTTTCATGCTTCCAGGGGCCCAAAACACAAGATTTATGGAATGGTTAAAAGTGCATGAAAATGGCCAATTTACTCACTCTGAGTTCTCAAAAAGGGTTTCTTCACCCCCGGGAAGTTAATTAAATACCATTTGGAGGCATTTAATGTTCGAGCAAAAACGGCTGATTTTCGACAAAAGAGATAACACCCCCCCATTACGTCATGCTTCAGAAATGTGGAAAATGGTCCGTTTTCAAATGTTTTATTTTTGAACGTCAGTTCACATTTGTAGGTGGATCATCAGTGTTAGAGCTAAAATTAGCATGTTTAAAGTGATTTTCATGCTTCCAGGGGCTCGGGAAGTTAATTAAATACCATTTGGAGGCATTTAATGTTCTAGCAAAAACGGCTGATTTTCGACAAAAGAGATAACACCCCCCCATTACGTCATGCTTCAGAAATGTGGAAAATGGTCCGTTTTCAAATGTTTTATTTTTGAACGTCAGTTCACATTTGTAGGTGGATCATCAGTGTTAGAGCTAAAATTAGCATGTTTAAAGTGATTTTCATGCTTCCAGGGGCTCGGGAAGTTAATTAAATACCATTTGGAGGCATTTAATGTTCGAGCAAAAATGGCTGATTTTCGACAAAAGAGATAACACCCCCCCATTACGTCATGCTTCAGAAATGTGGAAAATGGTCCGTTTTCAAATGTTTTATTTTTGAACGTCAGTTCACATTTGTAGGTGGATCATCAGTGTTAGAGCTAAAATTAGCATGTTTAAAGTGATTTTCATGCTTCCAGGGGCCCAAAACACAAGATTTATGGAATGGTTAAAAGTGCATGAAAATGGCCAATTTACTCACTCTGAGTTCTCAAAAAGGGTTTCTTCACCCCGGGAAGTTAATTAAATACCATTTGGAGGCATTTAATGTTCGAGCAAAAACGGCTGATTTTCGACAAAAGAGATAACACCCCCCCATTACGTCATGCTTCAGAAATGTGGAAAATGGTTCGTTTTCAAATGTTTTATTTTTGAACGTCAGTTCACATTTGTAGGTGGATCATCAGTGTTAGAGCTAAAATTAGCATGTTTAAAGTGATTTTCATGCTTCCAGGGGCTCGGGAAGTGAAATAAATACCATTTGGAGGCATTTAATGTTCGAGCAAAAACGGCTGATTTTCGACAAAAGAGATAACACCCCCCCATTACGTCATGCTTCAGAAATGTGGAAAATGGTCCGTTTTCAAATGTTTTATTTTTGAACATCAGTTCACATTTGTAGGTGGATCATCAGTGTTAGAGCTAAAATTAGCATGTTTAAAGTGATTTTCATGCTTCCATGGGCTCGGGAAGTTAATTAAATACCATTTGGAGGCATTTAATGTTCGAGCAAAAATGGCTGATTTTCGACAAAAGAGATAACACCCCCCCATTACGTCATGCTTCAGAAATGTGGTAAATGGTCCGTTTTCAAATGTTTTATTTTTGAACGTCAGTTCACCTTTGTAGGTGGATCATCAGTGTTAGAGCTAAAATTAGCATGTTTAAAGTGATTTTCATGCTTCCAGGGGCTCGGGAAGTGAAATAAATACCATTTGGAGGCATTTAATGTTCGAGCAAAAACGGCTGATTTTCGACAAAAGAGATAACACCCCCCCATTACGTCATGCTTCAGAAATGTGGAAAATGGTCCGTTTTCAAATGTTTTATTTTTGAACGTCAGTTCACATTTGTAGGTGGATCATCAGTGTTAGAGCTAAAATTAGCATGTTTAAAGTGATTTTCATGCTTCCAGGGGCTCGGGAAGTTAATTAAATACCATTTGGAGGCATTTAATGTTCGAGCAAAAACGGCTGATTTTCGACAAAAGAGATAACACCCCCCCATTACGTCATGCTTCAGAAATGTGGAAAATGGTCCGTTTTCAAATGTTTTATTTTTGAACGTCAGTTCACATTTGTAGGTGGATCATCAGTGTTAGAGCTAAAATTAGCATGTTTAAAGTGATTTTCATGCTTCCAGGGGCCCAAAACACAAGATTTATGGAATGGTTAAAAGTGCATGAAAATGGCCAATTTACTCACTCTGAGTTCTCAAAAAGGGTTTCTTCACCCCGGGAAGTTAATTAAGTACCATTTGGAGGCATTTAATGTTCGAGCAAAAACGGCTGATTTTCGACAAAAGAGATAACACCCCCCCATTACGTCATGCTTCAGAAATGTGGAAAATGGTCCGTTTTCAAATGTTTTATTTTTGAACGTCAGTTCACATTTGTAGGTGGATCATCAGTGTTAGAGCTAAAATTAGCATGTTTAAAGTGATTTTCATGCTTCCAGGGGCCCAAAACACAAGATTTATGGAATGGTTAAAAGTGCATGAAAATGGCCAATTTACTCACTCTGAGTTCTCAAAAAGGGTTTCTTCACCCCGGGAAGTTAATTAAGTACCATTTGGAGGCATTTAATGTTCGAGCAAAAACGGCTGATTTTCGACAAAAGAGATAACACCCCCCCATTACGTCATGCTTCAGAAATGTGGAAAATGGTCCGTTTTCAAATGTTTTATTTTTGAACGTCAGTTCACATTTGTAGGTGGATCATCAGTGTTAGAGCTAAAATTAGCATGTTTAAAGTGATTTTCATGCTTCCAGGGGCTCGGGAAGTTAATTAAATACCATTTGGAGGCATTTAATGTTCGAGCAAAAACGGCTGATTTTCGACAAAAGAGATAACACCCCCCCATTACGTCATGCTTCAGAAATGTGGAAAATGGTCCGTTTTCGAATGTTTTATTTTTGAACGTCAGTTCACATTTGTAGGTGGATCATCAGTGTTAGAGCTAAAATTAGCATGTTTAAAGTGATTTTCATGCTTCCAGGGGCCCAAAACACAAGATTTATGGAATGGTTAAAAGTGCATGAAAATGGCCAATTTACTCACTCTGAGTTCTCAAAAAGGGTTTCTTCACCCCGGGAAGTTAATTAAATACCATTTGGAGGCATTTAATGTTCGAGCAAAAACAGCTGATTTTCGACAAAAGAGATAACACCCCCATTACGTCATGCTTCAGAAATGTGGAAAATGGTCCGTTTTCAAATGTTTTATTTTTGAACGTCAGTTCACATTTGTAGGTGGATCATCAGTGTTAGAGCTAAAATTAGCATGTTTAAAGTGATTTTCATGCTTCCAGGGGCTCGGGAAGTTAATTAAATACCATTTGGAGGCATTTAATGTTCGAGCAAAAACGGCTGATTTTCGACAAAAGAGATAACACCCCCCCATTACGTCATGCTTCAGAAATGTGGAAAATGGTCCGTTTTCAAATGTTTTATTTTTGAACGTCAGTTCACATTTGTAGGTGGATCATCAGTGTTAGAGCTAAAATTAGCATGTTTAAAGTGATTTTCATGCTTCCAGGGGCTCGGGAAGTTAATTAAATACCATTTGGAGGCATTTAATGTTCGAGCAAAAACGGCTGATTTTCGACAAAAGAGATAACACCCCCCCATTACGTCATGCTTCAGAAATGTGGAAAATGGTCCGTTTTCAAATGTTTTATCTTTGAACGTCAGTTCACATTTGTAGGTGGATCATCAGTGTTAGAGCTAAAATTAGCATGTTTAAAGTGATTTTCATGCTTCCAGGGGCCCAAAACACAAGATTTATGGAATGGTTAAAAGTGCATGAAAATGGCCAATTTACTCACTCTGAGTTCTCAAAAAGGGTTTCTTCACCCCGGGAAGTTAATTAAATACCATTTGGAGGCATTTAATGTTCGAGCAAAAACGGCTGATTTTCGACAAAAGAGATAACACCCCCCCATTACGTCATGCTTCAGAAATGTGGAAAATGGTCCGTTTTCAAATGTTTTATTTTTGAACGTCAGTTCACATTTGTAGGTGGATCATCAGTGTTAGAGCTAAAATTAGCATGTTTAAAGTGATTTTCATGCTTCCAGGGGCTCGGGAAGTTAATTAAATACCATTTGGAGGCATTTAATGTTCGAGCAAAAACGGCTGATTTTCGACAAAAGAGATAACACCCCCCCATTACGTCATGCTTCAGAAATGTGGAAAATGGTCCGTTTTCAAATGTTTTATTTTTGAACGTCAGTTCACATTTGTAGGTGGATCATCAGTGTTAGAGCTAAAATTAGCATGTTTAAAGTGATTTTCATGCTTCCAGGGGCTCGGCAAGTTAATTAAATACCATTTGGAGGCATTTAATGTTCGAGCAAAAACGGCTGATTTTCGACAAAAGAGATAACACCCCCCCATTACGTCATGCTTCAGAAATGTGGAAAATGGTCCGTTTTCAAATGTTTTATTTTTGAACGTCAGTTCACATTTGTAGGTGGATCATCAGTGTTAGAGCTAAAATTAGCATGTTTAAAGTGATTTTCATGCTTCCAGGGGCTCGGGAAGTTAATTAAATACCATTTGGAGGCATTTAATGTTCGAGCAAAAACGGCTGATTTTCGACAAAAGAGATAACACCCCCCCATTACGTCATGCTTCAGAAATGTGGAAAATGGTCCGTTTTCAAATGTTTTATTTTTGAACGTCAGTTCACATTTGTAGGTGGATCATCAGTGTTAGAGCTAAAATTAGCATGTTTAAAGTGATTTTCATGCTTCCAGGGGCCCAAAACACAAGATTTATGGAATGGTTAAAAGTGCATGAAAATGGCCAATTTACTCACTCTGAGTTCTCAAAAAGTGTTTCTTCACCCCGGGAAGTTAATTAAATACCATTTGGAGGCATTTAATGTTCGAGCAAAAACGGCTGATTTTCGACAAAAGAGATAACACCCCCCCATTACGTCATGCTTCAGAAATGTGGAAAATGGTTCGTTTTCAAATGTTTTATTTTTGAACGTCAGTTCACATTTGTAGGTGGATCATCAGTGTTAGAGCTAAAATTAGCATGTTTAAAGTGATTTTCATGCTTCCAGGGGCTCGGGAAGTGAAATAAATACCATTTGGAGGCATTTAATGTTCAAGCAAAAACGGCTGATTTTCGACAAAAGAGATAACACCCCCCCATTACGTCATGCTTCAGAAATGTGGAAAATGGTCCGTTTTCAAATGTTTTATTTTTGAACATCAGTTCACATTTGTAGGTGGATCATCAGTGTTAGAGCTAAAATTAGCATGTTTAAAGTGATTTTCATGCTTCCATGGGCTCGGGAAGTTAATTAAATACCATTTGGAGGCATTTAATGTTCGAGCAAAAACGGCTGATTTTCGACAAAAGAGATAACACCCCCCCATTACGTCATGCTTCAGAAATGTGGTAAATGGTCCGTTTTCAAATGTTTTATTTTTGAACGTCAGTTCACCTTTGTAGGTGGATCATCAGTGTTAGAGCTAAAATTAGCATGTTTAAAGTGATTTTCATGCTTCCAGGGGCTCGGGAAGTGAAATAAATACCATTTGGAGGCATTTAATGTTCGAGCAAAAACGGCTGATTTTCGACAAAAGAGATAACACCCCCCCATTACGTCATGCTTCAGAAATGTGGAAAATGGTCCGTTTTCAAATGTTTTATTTTTGAACGTCAGTTCACATTTGTAGGTGGATCATCAGTGTTAGAGCTAAAATTAGCATGTTTAAAGTGATTTTCATGCTTCCAGGGGTTCGGGAAGTTAATTAAATACCATTTGGAGGCATTTAATGTTCGAGCAAAAACGGCTGATTTTCGACAAAAGAGATAACACCCCCCCATTACGTCATGCTTCAGAAATGTGGAAAATGGTCCGTTTTCAAATGTTTTATTTTTGAACGGCAGTTCACATTTGTAGGTGGATCATCAGTGTTAGAGCTAAAATTAGCATGTTTAAAGTGATTTTCATGCTTCCAGGGGCCCAAAACACAAGATTTATGGAATGGTTAAAAGTGCATGAAAATGGCCAATTTACTCACTCTGAGTTCTCAAAAAGGGTTTCTTCACCCCGGGAAGTTAATTAAATACCATTTGGAGGCATTTAATGTTCGAGCAAAAACGGCTGATTTTCGACAAAAGAGATAACACCCCCCCATTACGTCATGCTTCAGAAATGTGGAAAATGGTCCGTTTTCAAATGTTTTATTTTTGAACGTCAGTTCACATTTGTAGGTGGATCATCAGTGTTAGAGCTAAAATTAGCATGTTTAAAGTGATTTTCATGCTTCCAGGGGCTCGGGAAGTTAATTAAATACCATTTGGAGGCATTTAATGTTCGAGCAAAAACGGCTGATTTTCGACAAAAGAGATAACACCCCCCCATTACGTCATGCTTCAGAAATGTGGAAAATGGTCCGTTTTCAAATGTTTTATTTTTGAACGTCAGTTCACATTTGTAGGTGGATCATCAGTGTTAGAGCTAAAATTAGCATGTTTAAAGTGATTTTCATGCTTCCAGGGGCCCAAAACACAAGATTTATGGAATGGTTAAAAGTGCATGAAAATGGCCAATTTACTCACTCTGAGTTCTCAAAAAGGGTTTCTTCACCCCGGGAAGTTATTTAAATACCATTTGGAGGCATTTAATGTTCGAGCAAAAACGGCTGATTTTCGACAAAAGAGATAACACCCCCCCATTACGTCATGCTTCAGAAATGTGGAAAATGGTCCGTTTTCAAATGTTTTATTTTTGAACGTCAGTTCACATTTGTAGGTGGATCATCAGTGTTAGAGCTAAAATTAGCATGTTTAAAGTGATTTTCATGCTTCCAGGGGCTCGGGAAGTTAATTAAATACCATTTGGAGGCATTTAATGTTCGAGCAAAAACGGCTGATTTTCGACAAAAGAGATAACACCCCCCCATTACGTCATGCTTCAGAAATGTGGAAAATGGTCCGTTTTCAAATGTTTTATTTTTGAACGTCAGTTCACATTTGTAGGTGGATCATCAGTGTTAGAGCTAAAATTAGCATGTTTAAAGTGATTTTCATGCTTCCAGGGGCTCGGGAAGTTAATTAAATACCATTTGGAGGCATTTAATGTTCGAGCAAAAACGGCTGATTTTCGACAAAAGAGATAACACCCCCCCATTACGTCATGCTTCAGAAATGTGGAAAATGGTCCATTTTCAAATGTTTTATTTTTGAACGTCAGTTCACATTTGTAGGTGGATCATCAGTGTTAGAGCTAAAATTAGCATGTTTAAAGTGATTTTCATGCTTCCAGGAGCTCGGGAAGTTAATTAAATACCATTTGGAGGCATTTAATGTTCGAGCAAAAACGGCTGATTTTCGACAAAAGAGATAACACCCCCCCATTACGTCATGCTTCAGAAATGTGGAAAATGGTCCGTTTTCAAATGTTTTATTTTTGAACGTCAGTTCACATTTGTAGGTGGATCATCAGTGTTAGAGCTAAATATAGCATGTTTAAAGTGATTTTCATGCTTCCAGGGGCCCAAAACACAAGATTTATGGAATGGTTAAAAGTGCATGAAAATGGCCAATTTACTCACTCTGAGTTCTCAAAAAGGGTTTCTTCACCCTGGGAAGTTAATTAAATACCATTTGGAGGCATTTAATGTTCGAGCAAAAACGGCTGATTTTCGACAAAAGAGATAACACCCCCCTATTACGTCATGCTTCAGAAATGTGGAAAATGGTCCGTTTTCAAATGTTTTATTTTTGAACGTCAGTTCACATTTGTAGGTGGATCATCAGTGTTAGAGCTAAAATTAGCATGTTTAAAGTGATTTTCATGCTTCCAGGGGCTCGGGAAGTGAAATAAATACCATTTGGAGGCATTTAATGTGCGAGCAAAAACGGCTGATTTTCGACAAAAGAGATAACACCCCCCCATTACGTCATGCTTCAGAAATGTGGAAAATGGTCCGTTTTCAAATGTTTTATTTTTGAACGTCAGTTCACATTTGTAGGTGGATCATCAGTGTTAGAGCTAAAATTAGCATGTTTAAAGTGATTTTCATGCTTCCAGGGGCTCGGGAAGTTAATTAAATACCATTTGGAGGCATTTAATGTTCGAGCAAAAACGGCTGATTTTCGACAAAAGAGATAACACCCCCCCATTACGTCATGCTTCAGAAATGTGGAAAATGGTCCGTTTTCAAATGTTTTATTTTTGAATGTCAGTTCACATTTGTAGGTGGATCATCAGTGTTAGAGCTAAAATTAGCATGTTTAAAGTGATTTTCATGCTTCCAGGGGCCCAAAACACAAGATTTATGGAATGGTTAAAAGTGCATGAAAATGGCCAATTTACTCACTCTGAGTTCTCAAAAAGGGTTTCTTCACCCCGGGAAGTTAATTAAATACCATTTGGAGGCATTTAATGTTTGAGCAAAAACGGCTGATTTTCGACAAAAGAGATAACACCCCCCCATTACGTCATGCTTCAGAAATGTGGAAAATGGTCCGTTTTCAAATGTTTTATTTTTGAACGTCAGTTCACATTTGTAGGTGGATCATCAGTGTTAGAGCTAAAATTAGCATGTTTAAAGTGATTTTCATGCTTCCAGGGGCTCGGGAAGTTAATTAAATACCATTTGGAGGCATTTAATGTTCGAGCAAAAACGGCTGATTTTCGACAAAAGAGATAACACCCCCCCATTACGTCATGCTTCAGAAATGTGGAAAATGGTCCGTTTTCAAATGTTTTATTTTTGAACGTCAGTTCACATTTGTAGGTGGATCATCAGTGTTAGAGCTAAAATTAGCATGTTTTAAGTGATTTTCATGCTTCCAGGGGCTCGGGAAGTGAAATAAATACCATTTGGAGGCATTTAATGTTCGAGCAAAAACGGCTGATTTTCGACAAAAGAGATAACACCCCCCATTACGTCATGCTTCAGAAATGTGGAAAATGGTCCGTTTTCAAATGTTTTATTTTTGAACGTCAGTTCACATTTGTAGGTGGATCATCAGTGTTAGAGCTAAAATTAGCATGTTTAAAGTGATTTTCATGCTTCCAGGGGCTCGGGAAGTGAAATAAATACCATTTGGAGGCATTTAATGTTCGAGCAAAAACGGCTGATTTTCGACAAAAGAGATAACACCCCCCCATTACGTCATGCTTCAGAAATGTGGAAAATGGTCCGTTTTCAAATGTTTTATTTTTGAACGTCAGTTCACATTTGTAGGTGGATCATCAGTGTTAGAGCTAAAATTAGCATGTTTAAAGTGATTTTCATGCTTCCAGGGGCCCAAAACACAAGATTTATGGAATGGTTAAAAGTGCATGAAAATGGCCAATTTACTCACTCTGAGTTCTCAAAAAGGGTTTCTTCACCCCGGGAAGTGAAATAAATACCATTTGGAGGCATTTAATGTTCGAGCAAAAACGGCTGATTTTCGACAAAAGAGATAACACCCCCCCCATTATGTCATGCTTCAGAAATGTGGAAAATGGTCCGTTTTCAAATGTTTTATTTTTGAACGTCAGTTCACATTTGTAGGTGGATCATCAGTGTTAGAGCTAAAATTAGCATGTTTAAAGTGATTTTCATGCTTCCAGGGGCTCGGGAAGTGAAATAAATACCATTTGGAGGCATTTAATGTTCGAGCAAAAACGGCTGATTTTCGACAAAAGAGATAACACCCCCCCATTACGTCATGCTTCAGAAATGTGGAAAATGGTCCGTTTTCAAATGTTTTATTTTTGAACGTCAGTTCACATTTGTAGGTGGATCATCAGTGTTAGAGCTAAAATTAGCATGTTTAAAGTGATTTTCATGCTTCCAGGGGCCCAAAACACAAGATTTATGGAATGGTTAAAAGTGCATGAAAATGGCCAATTTACTCACTCTGAGTTCTCAAAAAGGGTTTTTTCACCCCGGGAAGTTAATTAAATACCATTTGGAGGCATTTAATGTTCGAGCAAAAACGGCTGATTTTCGACAAAAGAGATAACACCCCCCCATTACGTCATGCTTCAGAAATGTGGAAAATGGTCCGTTTTCAAATGTTTTATTTTTGAACGTCAGTTCACATTTGTAGGTGGATCATCAGTGTTAGAGCTAAAATTAGCATGTTTAAAGTGATTTTCATGCTTCCAGGGGCTCGGGAAGTTAATTAAATACCATTTGGAGGCATTTAATGTTCGAGCAAAAACGGCTGATTTTCGACAAAAGAGATAACACCCCCCCATTACGTCATGCTTCAGAAATGTGGAAAATGGTCCGTTTTCAAATGTTTTATTTTTGAACGTCAGTTCACATTTGTAGGTGGATCATCAGTGTTAGAGCTAAAATTAGCATGTTTAAAGTGATTTTCATGCTTCCAGGGGCCCAAAACACAAGATTAATGGAATGGTTAAAAGTGCATGAAAATGGCCAATTTACTCACTCTGAGTTCTCAAAAAGGGTTTCTTCACCCCGGGAAGTGAAATAAATACCATTTGGAGGCATTTAATGTTCGAGCAAAAACGGCTGATTTTCGACAAAAGAGATAACACCCCCCCATTACGTCATGCTTCAGAAATGTGGAAAATGGTCCGTTTTCAAATGTTTTATTTTTGAACGTCAGTTCACATTTGTAGGTGGATCATCAGTGTTAGAGCTAAAATTAGCATGTTTAAAGTAATTTTCATGCTTCCAGGGGCTCGGGAAGTGAAATAAATACCATTTGGAGGCATTTAATGTTCGAGCAAAAACGGCTGATTTTCGACAAAAGAGATAACACCCCCCCATTACGTCATGCTTCAGAAATGTGGAAAATGGTCCATTTTCAAATGTTTTATTTTTGAACGTCAGTTCACATTTGTAGGTGGATCATCAGTGTTAGAGCTAAAATTAGCATGTTTAAAGTGATTTTCATGCTTCCAGGAGCTCGGGAAGTTAATTAAATACCATTTGGAGGCATTTAATGTTCGAGCAAAAACGGCTGATTTTCGACAAAAGAGATAACACCCCCCCATTACGTCATGCTTCAGAAATGTGGAAAATGGTCCGTTTTCAAATGTTTTATTTTTGAACGTCAGTTCACATTTGTTGGTGGATCATCAGTGTTAGAGCTAAAATTAGCATGTTTAAAGTGATTTTCATGCTTCCAGGGGCCCAAAACACAAGATTTATGGAATGGTTAAAAGTGCATGAAAATGGCCAATTTACTCACTCTGAGTTCTCAAAAAGGGTTTCTTCACCCCGGGAAGTTAATTAAATACCATTTGGAGGCATTTAATGTTCGAGCAAAAACGGCTGATTTTCGACAAAAGAGATAACACCCCCCCATTATGTCATGCTTCAGAAATGTGGAAAATGGTCCGTTTTCAAATGTTTTATTTTTGAACGTCAGTTCACATTTGTAGGTGGATCATCAGTGTTAGAGCTAAAATTAGCATGTTTAAAGTGATTTTCATGCTTCCAGGGGCTCGGGAAGTTAATTAAATACCATTTGGAGGCATTTAATGTTCGAGCAAAAACGGCTGATTTTCGACAAAAGAGATAACACCCCCCCATTACGTCATGCTTCAGAAATGTGGAAAATGGTCCGTTTTCAAATGTTTTATTTTTGAACGTCAGTTCACATTTGTAGGTGGATCATCAGTGTTAGAGCTAAAATTAGCATGTTTAAAGTGATTTTCATGCTTCCAGGGGTTCGGGAAGTTAATTAAATACCATTTGGAGGCATTTAATGTTCGAGCAAAAACGGCTGATTTTCGACAAAAGAGATAACACCCCCCCATTACGTCATGCTTCAGAAATGTGGAAAATGGTCCGTTTTCAAATGTTTTATTTTTGAACGGCAGTTCACATTTGTAGGTGGATCATCAGTGTTAGAGCTAAAATTAGCATGTTTAAAGTGATTTTCATGCTTCCAGGGGCCCAAAACACAAGATTTATGGAATGGTTAAAAGTGCATGAAAATGGCTAATTTACTCACTCTGAGTTCTCAAAAAGGGTTTCTTCACCCCGGGAAGTTAATTAAATACCATTTGGAGGCATTTAATGTTCGAGCAAAAACGGCTGATTTTCGACAAAAGAGATAACACCCCCCCATTACGTCATGCTTCAGAAATGTGGAAAATGGTCCGTTTTCAAATGTTTTATTTTTGAACGTCAGTTCACATTTGTAGGTGGATCATCAGTGTTAGAGCTAAAATTAGCATGTTTAAAGTGATTTTCATGCTTCCAGGGGCTCGGGAAGTTAATTAAATACCATTTGGAGGCATTTAATGTTCGAGCAAAAACGGCTGATTTTCGACAAAAGAGATAACACCCCCCCATTACGTCATGCTTCAGAAATGTGGAAAATGGTCCGTTTTCAAATGTTTTATTTTTGAACGTCAGTTCACATTTGTAGGTGGATCATCAGTGTTAGAGCTAAAATTAGCATGTTTAAAGTGATTTTCATGCTTCCAGGGGCCCAAAACACAAGATTTATGGAATGGTTAAAAGTGCATGAAAATGGCCAATTTACTCACTCTGAGTTCTCAAAAAGGGTTTCTTCACCCCGGGAAGTTATTTAAATACCATTTGGAGGCATTTAATGTTCGAGCAAAAACGGCTGATTTTCGACAAAAGAGATAACACCCCCCCATTACGTCATGCTTCAGAAATGTGGAAAATGGTCCGTTTTCAAATGTTTTATTTTTGAACGTCAGTTCACATTTGTAGGTGGATCATCAGTGTTAGAGCTAAAATTAGCATGTTTAAAGTGATTTTCATGCTTCCAGGGGCTCGGGAAGTTAATTAAATACCATTTGGAGGCATTTAATGTTCGAGCAAAAACGGCTGATTTTCGACAAAAGAGATAACACCCCCCCATTACGTCATGCTTCAGAAATGTGGAAAATGGTCCGTTTTCAAATGTTTTATTTTTGAACGTCAGTTCACATTTGTAGGTGGATCATCAGTGTTAGAGCTAAAATTAGCATGTTTAAAGTGATTTTCATGCTTCCAGGGGCTCGGGAAGTTAATTAAATACCATTTGGAGGCATTTAATGTTCGAGCAAAAACGGCTGATTTTCGACAAAAGAGATAACACCCCCCCATTACGTCATGCTTCAGAAATGTGGAAAATGGTCCATTTTCAAATGTTTTATTTTTGAACGTCAGTTCACATTTGTAGGTGGATCATCAGTGTTAGAGCTAAAATTAGCATGTTTAAAGTGATTTTCATGCTTCCAGGAGCTCGGGAAGTTAATTAAATACCATTTGGAGGCATTTAATGTTCGAGCAAAAACGGCTGATTTTCGACAAAAGAGATAACACCCCCCCATTACGTCATGCTTCAGAAATGTGGAAAATGGTCCGTTTTCAAATGTTTTATTTTTGAACGTCAGTTCACATTTGTAGGTGGATCATCAGTGTTAGAGCTAAATATAGCATGTTTAAAGTGATTTTCATGCTTCCAGGGGCCCAAAACACAAGATTTATGGAATGGTTAAAAGTGCATGAAAATGGCCAATTTACTCACTCTGAGTTCTCAAAAAGGGTTTCTTCACCCTGGGAAGTTAATTAAATACCATTTGGAGGCATTTAATGTTCGAGCAAAAACGGCTGATTTTCGACAAAAGAGATAACACCCCCCTATTACGTCATGCTTCAGAAATGTGGAAAATGGTCCGTTTTCAAATGTTTTATTTTTGAACGTCAGTTCACATTTGTAGGTGGATCATCAGTGTTAGAGCTAAAATTAGCATGTTTAAAGTGATTTTCATGCTTCCAGGGGCTCGGGAAGTGAAATAAATACCATTTGGAGGCATTTAATGTGCGAGCAAAAACGGCTGATTTTCGACAAAAGAGATAACACCCCCCCATTACGTCATGCTTCAGAAATGTGGAAAATGGTCCGTTTTCAAATGTTTTATTTTTGAACGTCAGTTCACATTTGTAGGTGGATCATCAGTGTTAGAGCTAAAATTTGCATGTTTAAAGTGATTTTCATGCTTCCAGGGGCTCGGGAAGTTAATTAAATACCATTTGGAGGCATTTAATGTTCGAGCAAAAACGGCTGATTTTCGACAAAAGAGATAACACCCCCCCATTACGTCATGCTTCAGAAATGTGGAAAATGGTCCGTTTTCAAATGTTTTATTTTTGAATGTCAGTTCACATTTGTAGGTGGATCATCAGTGTTAGAGCTAAAATTAGCATGTTTAAAGTGATTTTCATGCTTCCAGGGGCCCAAAACACAAGATTTATGGAATGGTTAAAAGTGCATGAAAATGGCCAATTTACTCACTCTGAGTTCTCAAAAAGGGTTTCTTCACCCCGGGAAGTTAATTAAATACCATTTGGAGGCATTTAATGTTTGAGCAAAAACGGCTGATTTTCGACAAAAGAGATAACACCCCCCCATTACGTCATGCTTCAGAAATGTGGAAAATGGTCCGTTTTCAAATGTTTTATTTTTGAACGTCAGTTCACATTTGTAGGTGGATCATCAGTGTTAGAGCTAAAATTAGCATGTTTAAAGTGATTTTCATGCTTCCAGGGGCTCGGGAAGTTAATTAAATACCATTTGGAGGCATTTAATGTTCGAGCAAAAACGGCTGATTTTCGACAAAAGAGATAACACCCCCCCATTATGTCATGCTTCAGAAATGTGGAAAATGGTCCGTTTTCAAATGTTTTATTTTTGAACGTCAGTTCACATTTGTAGGTGGATCATCAGTGTTAGAGCTAAAATTAGCATGTTTTAAGTGATTTTCATGCTTCCAGGGGCTCGGGAAGTGAAATAAATACCATTTGGAGGCATTTAATGTTCGAGCAAAAACGGCTGATTTTCGACAAAAGAGATAACACCCCCCATTACGTCATGCTTCAGAAATGTGGAAAATGGTCCGTTTTCAAATGTTTTATTTTTGAACGTCAGTTCACATTTGTAGGTGGATCATCAGTGTTAGAGCTAAAATTAGCATGTTTAAAGTGATTTTCATGCTTCCAGGGGCTCGGGAAGTGAAATAAATACCATTTGGAGGCATTTAATGTTCGAGCAAAAACGGCTGATTTTCGACAAAAGAGATAACACCCCCCCATTACGTCATGCTTCAGAAATGTGGAAAATGGTCCGTTTTCAAATGTTTTATTTTTGAACGTCAGTTCACATTTGTAGGTGGATCATCAGTGTTAGAGCTAAAATTAGCATGTTTAAAGTGATTTTCATGCTTCCAGGGGCCCAAAACACAAGATTTATGGAATGGTTAAAAGTGCATGAAAATGGCCAATTTACTCACTCTGAGTTCTCAAAAAGGGTTTCTTCACCCCGGGAAGTGAAATAAATACCATTTGGAGGCATTTAATGTTCGAGCAAAAACGGCTGATTTTCGACAAAAGAGATAACACCCCCCCCATTATGTCATGCTTCAGAAATGTGGAAAATGGTCCGTTTTCAAATGTTTTATTTTTGAACGTCAGTTCACATTTGTAGGTGGATCATCAGTGTTAGAGCTAAAATTAGCATGTTTAAAGTGATTTTCATGCTTCCAGGGGCTCGGGAAGTGAAATAAATACCATTTGGAGGCATTTAATGTTCGAGCAAAAACGGCTGATTTTCGACAAAAGAGATAACACCCCCCCATTACGTCATGCTTCAGAAATGTGGAAAATGGTCCGTTTTCAAATGTTTTATTTTTGAACGTCAGTTCACATTTGTAGGTGGATCATCAGTGTTAGAGCTAAAATTAGCATGTTTAAAGTGATTTTCATGCTTCCAGGGGCCCAAAACACAAGATTTATGGAATGGTTAAAAGTGCATGAAAATGGCCAATTTACTCACTCTGAGTTCTCAAAAAGGGTTTTTTCACCCCGGGAAGTTAATTAAATACCATTTGGAGGCATTTAATGTTCGAGCAAAAACGGCTGATTTTCGACAAAAGAGATAACACCCCCCCATTACGTCATGCTTCAGAAATGTGGAAAATGGTCCGTTTTCAAATGTTTTATTTTTGAACGTCAGTTCACATTTGTAGGTGGATCATCAGTGTTAGAGCTAAAATTAGCATGTTTAAAGTGATTTTCATGCTTCCAGGGGCTCGGGAAGTTAATTAAATACCATTTGGAGGCATTTAATGTTCGAGCAAAAACGGCTGATTTTCGACAAAAGAGATAACACCCCCCCATTACGTCATGCTTCAGAAATGTGGAAAATGGTCCGTTTTCAAATGTTTTATTTTTGAACGTCAGTTCACATTTGTAGGTGGATCATCAGTGTTAGAGCTAAAATTAGCATGTTTAAAGTGATTTTCATGCTTCCAGGGGCCCAAAACACAAGATTAATGGAATGGTTAAAAGTGCATGAAAATGGCCAATTTACTCACTCTGAGTTCTCAAAAAGGGTTTCTTCACCCCGGGAAGTGAAATAAATACCATTTGGAGGCATTTAATGTTCGAGCAAAAACGGCTGATTTTCGACAAAAGAGATAACACCCCCCCATTACGTCATGCTTCAGAAATGTGGAAAATGGTCCGTTTTCAAATGTTTTATTTTTGAACGTCAGTTCACATTTGTAGGTGGATCATCAGTGTTAGAGCTAAAATTAGCATGTTTAAAGTAATTTTCATGCTTCCAGGGGCTCGGGAAGTGAAATAAATACCATTTGGAGGCATTTAATGTTCGAGCAAAAACGGCTGATTTTCGACAAAAGAGATAACACCCCCCCATTACGTCATGCTTCAGAAATGTGGAAAATGGTCCATTTTCAAATGTTTTATTTTTGAACGTCAGTTCACATTTGTAGGTGGATCATCAGTGTTAGAGCTAAAATTAGCATGTTTAAAGTGATTTTCATGCTTCCAGGAGCTCGGGAAGTTAATTAAATACCATTTGGAGGCATTTAATGTTCGAGCAAAAACGGCTGATTTTCGACAAAAGAGATAACACCCCCCCATTACGTCATGCTTCAGAAATGTGGAAAATGGTCCGTTTTCAAATGTTTTATTTTTGAACGTCAGTTCACATTTGTTGGTGGATCATCAGTGTTAGAGCTAAAATTAGCATGTTTAAAGTGATTTTCATGCTTCCAGGGGCCCAAAACACAAGATTTATGGAATGGTTAAAAGTGCATGAAAATGGCCAATTTACTCACTCTGAGTTCTCAAAAAGGGTTTCTTCACCCCGGGAAGTTAATTAAATACCATTTGGAGGCATTTAATGTTCGAGCAAAAACGGCTGATTTTCGACAAAAGAGATAACACCCCCCCATTATGTCATGCTTCAGAAATGTGGAAAATGGTCCGTTTTCAAATGTTTTATTTTTGAACGTCAGTTCACATTTGTAGGTGGATCATCAGTGTTAGAGCTAAAATTAGCATGTTTAAAGTGATTTTCATGCTTCCAGGGGCTCGGGAAGTTAATTAAATACCATTTGGAGGCATTTAATGTTCGAGCAAAAACGGCTGATTTTCGACAAAAGAGATAACACCCCCCCATTACGTCATGCTTCAGAAATGTGGAAAATGGTCCGTTTTCAAATGTTTTATTTTTGAACGTCAGTTCACATTTGTAGGTGGATCATCAGTGTTAGAGCTAAAATTAGCATGTTTAAAGTGATTTTCATGCTTCCAGGGGCCCAAAACACAAGATTTATGGAATGGTTAAAAGTGCATGAAAATGGCCAATTTACTCACTCTGAGTTCTCAAAAAGGGTTTCTTCACCCCGGGAAGTTAATTAAGTACCATTTGGAGGCATTTAATGTTCGAGCAAAAACGGCTGATTTTCGACAAAAGAGATAACACCCCCCCATTACGTCATGCTTCAGAAATGTGGAAAATGGTCCGTTTTCAAATGTTTTATTTTTGAACGTCAGTTCACATTTGTAGGTGGATCATCAGTGTTAGAGCTAAAATTAGCATGTTTAAAGTGATTTTCATGCTTCCAGGGGCTCGGGAAGTTAATTAAATACCATTTGGAGGCATTTAATGTTCGAGCAAAAACGGCTGATTTTCGACAAAAGAGATAACACCCCCCCATTACGTCATGCTTCAGAAATGTGGAAAATGGTCCGTTTTCGAATGTTTTATTTTTGAACGTCAGTTCACATTTGTAGGTGGATCATCAGTGTTAGAGCTAAAATTAGCATGTTTAAAGTGATTTTCATGCTTCCAGGGGCCCAAAACACAAGATTTATGGAATGGTTAAAAGTGCATGAAAATGGCCAATTTACTCACTCTGAGTTCTCAAAAAGGGTTTCTTCACCCCGGGAAGTTAATTAAATACCATTTGGAGGCATTTAATGTTCGAGCAAAAACAGCTGATTTTCGACAAAAGAGATAACACCCCCATTACGTCATGCTTCAGAAATGTGGAAAATGGTCCGTTTTCAAATGTTTTATTTTTGAACGTCAGTTCACATTTGTAGGTGGATCATCAGTGTTAGAGCTAAAATTAGCATGTTTAAAGTGATTTTCATGCTTCCAGGGGCTCGGGAAGTTAATTAAATACCATTTGGAGGCATTTAATGTTCGAGCAAAAACGGCTGATTTTCGACAAAAGAGATAACACCCCCCCATTACGTCATGCTTCAGAAATGTGGAAAATGGTCCGTTTTCAAATGTTTTATTTTTGAACGTCAGTTCACATTTGTAGGTGGATCATCAGTGTTAGAGCTAAAATTAGCATGTTTAAAGTGATTTTCATGCTTCCAGGGGCTCGGGAAGTTAATTAAATACCATTTGGAGGCATTTAATGTTCGAGCAAAAACGGCTGATTTTCGACAAAAGAGATAACACCCCCCCATTACGTCATGCTTCAGAAATGTGGAAAATGGTCCGTTTTCAAATGTTTTATCTTTGAACGTCAGTTCACATTTGTAGGTGGATCATCAGTGTTAGAGCTAAAATTAGCATGTTTAAAGTGATTTTCATGCTTCCAGGGGCCCAAAACACAAGATTTATGGAATGGTTAAAAGTGCATGAAAATGGCCAATTTACTCACTCTGAGTTCTCAAAAAGGGTTTCTTCACCCCGGGAAGTTAATTAAATACCATTTGGAGGCATTTAATGTTCGAGCAAAAACGGCTGATTTTCGACAAAAGAGATAACACCCCCCCATTACGTCATGCTTCAGAAATGTGGAAAATGGTCCGTTTTCAAATGTTTTATTTTTGAACGTCAGTTCACATTTGTAGGTGGATCATCAGTGTTAGAGCTAAAATTAGCATGTTTAAAGTGATTTTCATGCTTCCAGGGGCTCGGGAAGTTAATTAAATACCATTTGGAGGCATTTAATGTTCGAGCAAAAACGGCTGATTTTCGACAAAAGAGATAACACCCCCCCATTACGTCATGCTTCAGAAATGTGGAAAATGGTCCGTTTTCAAATGTTTTATTTTTGAACGTCAGTTCACATTTGTAGGTGGATCATCAGTGTTAGAGCTAAAATTAGCATGTTTAAAGTGATTTTCATGCTTCCAGGGGCTCGGGAAGTTAATTAAATACCATTTGGAGGCATTTAATGTTCGAGCAAAAATGGCTGATTTTCGACAAAAGAGATAACACCCCCCCATTACGTCATGCTTCAGAAATGTGGAAAATGGTCCGTTTTCAAATGTTTTATTTTTGAACGTCAGTTCACATTTGTAGGTGGATCATCAGTGTTAGAGCTAAAATTAGCATGTTTAAAGTGATTTTCATGCTTCCAGGGGCCCAAAACACAAGATTTATGGAATGGTTAAAAGTGCATGAAAATGGCCAATTTACTCACTCTGAGTTCTCAAAAAGGGTTTCTTCACCCCGGGAAGTTAATTAAATACCATTTGGAGGCATTTAATGTTCGAGCAAAAACGGCTGATTTTCGACAAAAGAGATAACACCCCCCCATTACGTCATGCTTCAGAAATGTGGAAAATGGTTCGTTTTCAAATGTTTTATTTTTGAACGTCAGTTCACATTTGTAGGTGGATCATCAGTGTTAGAGCTAAAATTAGCATGTTTAAAGTGATTTTCATGCTTCCAGGGGCTCGGGAAGTGAAATAAATACCATTTGGAGGCATTTAATGTTCGAGCAAAAACGGCTGATTTTCGACAAAAGAGATAACACCCCCCCATTACGTCATGCTTCAGAAATGTGGAAAATGGTCCGTTTTCAAATGTTTTATTTTTGAACATCAGTTCACATTTGTAGGTGGATCATCAGTGTTAGAGCTAAAATTAGCATGTTTAAAGTGATTTTCATGCTTCCATGGGCTCGGGAAGTTAATTAAATACCATTTGGAGGCATTTAATGTTCGAGCAAAAACGGCTGATTTTCGACAAAAGAGATAACACCCCCCCATTACGTCATGCTTCAGAAATGTGGTAAATGGTCCGTTTTCAAATGTTTTATTTTTGAACGTCAGTTCACCTTTGTAGGTGGATCATCAGTGTTAGAGCTAAAATTAGCATGTTTAAAGTGATTTTCATGCTTCCAGGGGCTCGGGAAGTGAAATAAATACCATTTGGAGGCATTTAATGTTCGAGCAAAAACGGCTGATTTTCGACAAAAGAGATAACACCCCCCCATTACGTCATGCTTCAGAAATGTGGAAAATGGTCCGTTTTCAAATGTTTTATTTTTGAACGTCAGTTCACATTTGTAGGTGGATCATCAGTGTTAGAGCTAAAATTAGCATGTTTAAAGTGATTTTCATGCTTCCAGGGGCTCGGGAAGTTAATTAAATACCATTTGGAGGCATTTAATGTTCGAGCAAAAACGGCTGATTTTCGACAAAAGAGATAACACCCCCCCCATTACGTCATGCTTCAGAAATGTGGAAAATGGTCCGTTTTCAAATGTTTTATTTTTGAACGTCAGTTCACATTTGTAGGTGGATCATCAGTGTTAGAGCTAAAATTAGCATGTTTAAAGTGATTTTCATGCTTCCAGGGGCCCAAAACACAAGATTTATGGAATGGTTAAAAGTGCATGAAAATGGCCAATTTACTCACTCTGAGTTCTCAAAAAGGGTTTCTTCACCCCGGGAAGTTAATTAAGTACCATTTGGAGGCATTTAATGTTCGAGCAAAAACGGCTGATTTTCGACAAAAGAGATAACACCCCCCCATTACGTCATGCTTCAGAAATGTGGAAAATGGTCCGTTTTCAAATGTTTTATTTTTGAACGTCAGTTCACATTTGTAGGTGGATCATCAGTGTTAGAGCTAAAATTAGCATGTTTAAAGTGATTTTCATGCTTCCAGGGGCCCAAAACACAAGATTTATGGAATGGTTAAAAGTGCATGAAAATGGCCAATTTACTCACTCTGAGTTCTCAAAAAGGGTTTCTTCACCCCGGGAAGTTAATTAAGTACCATTTGGAGGCATTTAATGTTCGAGCAAAAACGGCTGATTTTCGACAAAAGAGATAACACCCCCCCATTACGTCATGCTTCAGAAATGTGGAAAATGGTCCGTTTTCAAATGTTTTATTTTTGAACGTCAGTTCACATTTGTAGGTGGATCATCAGTGTTAGAGCTAAAATTAGCATGTTTAAAGTGATTTTCATGCTTCCAGGGGCTCGGGAAGTTAATTAAATACCATTTGGAGGCATTTAATGTTCGAGCAAAAACGGCTGATTTTCGACAAAAGAGATAACACCCCCCCATTACGTCATGCTTCAGAAATGTGGAAAATGGTCCGTTTTCGAATGTTTTATTTTTGAACGTCAGTTCACATTTGTAGGTGGATCATCAGTGTTAGAGCTAAAATTAGCATGTTTAAAGTGATTTTCATGCTTCCAGGGGCCCAAAACACAAGATTTATGGAATGGTTAAAAGTGCATGAAAATGGCCAATTTACTCACTCTGAGTTCTCAAAAAGGGTTTCTTCACCCCGGGAAGTTAATTAAATACCATTTGGAGGCATTTAATGTTCGAGCAAAAACAGCTGATTTTCGACAAAAGAGATAACACCCCCATTATGTCATGCTTCAGAAATGTGGAAAATGGTCCGTTTTCAAATGTTTTATTTTTGAACGTCAGTTCACATTTGTAGGTGGATCATCAGTGTTAGAGCTAAAATTAGCATGTTTAAAGTGATTTTCATGCTTCCAGGGGCTCGGGAAGTTAATTAAATACCATTTGGAGGCATTTAATGTTCGAGCAAAAACGGCTGATTTTCGACAAAAGAGATAACACCCCCCCATTACGTCATGCTTCAGAAATGTGGAAAATGGTCCGTTTTCAAATGTTTTATTTTTGAACGTCAGTTCACATTTGTAGGTGGATCATCAGTGTTAGAGCTAAAATTAGCATGTTTAAAGAGATTTTCATGCTTCCAGGGGCTCGGGAAGTTAATTAAATACCATTTGGAGGCATTTAATGTTCGAGCAAAAACGGCTGATTTTCGACAAAAGAGATAACACCCCCCCATTACGTCATGCTTCAGAAATGTGGAAAATGGTCCGTTTTCAAATGTTTTATCTTTGAACGTCAGTTCACATTTGTAGGTGGATCATCAGTGTTAGAGCTAAAATTAGCATGTTTAAAGTGATTTTCATGCTTCCAGGGGCCCAAAACACAAGATTTATGGAATGGTTAAAAGTGCATGAAAATGGCCAATTTACTCACTCTGAGTTCTCAAAAAGGGTTTCTTCACCCCGGGAAGTTAATTAAATACCATTTGGAGGCATTTAATGTTCGAGCAAAAACGGCTGATTTTCGACAAAAGAGATAACACCCCCCCATTACGTCATGCTTCAGAAATGTGGAAAATGGTCCGTTTTCAAATGTTTTATTTTTGAACGTCAGTTCACATTTGTAGGTGGATCATCAGTGTTAGAGCTAAAATTAGCATGTTTAAAGTGATTTTCATGCTTCCAGGGGCTCGGGAAGTTAATTAAATACCATTTGGAGGCATTTAATGTTCGAGCAAAAACGGCTGATTTTCGACAAAAGAGATAACACCCCCCCATTACGTCATGCTTCAGAAATGTGGAAAATGGTCCGTTTTCAAATGTTTTATTTTTGAACGTCAGTTCACATTTGTAGGTGGATCATCAGTGTTAGAGCTAAAATTAGCATGTTTAAAGTGATTTTCATGCTTCCAGGGGCTCGGGAAGTTAATTAAATACCATTTGGAGGCATTTAATGTTCGAGCAAAAACGGCTGATTTTCGACAAAAGAGATAACACCCCCCCATTACGTCATGCTTCAGAAATGTGGAAAATGGTCCGTTTTCAAATGTTTTATTTTTGAACGTCAGTTCACATTTGTAGGTGGATCATCAGTGTTAGAGCTAAAATTAGCATGTTTAAAGTGATTTTCATGCTTCCAGGGGCTCGGGAAGTTAATTAAATACCATTTGGAGGCATTTAATGTTCGAGCAAAAACGGCTGATTTTCGACAAAAGAGATAACACCCCCCCATTACGTCATGCTTCAGAAATGTGGAAAATGGTCCGTTTTCAAATGTTTTATTTTTGAACGTCAGTTCACATTTGTAGGTGGATCATCAGTGTTAGAGCTAAAATTAGCATGTTTAAAGTGATTTTCATGCTTCCAGGGGCCCAAAACACAAGATTTATGGAATGGTTAAAAGTGCATGAAAATGGCCAATTTACTCACTCTGAGTTCTCAAAAAGGGTTTCTTCACCCCGGGAAGTTAATTAAATACCATTTGGAGGCATTTAATGTTCGAGCAAAAACGGCTGATTTTCGACAAAAGAGATAACACCCCCCCATTACGTCATGCTTCAGAAATGTGGAAAATGGTTCGTTTTCAAATGTTTTATTTTTGAACGTCAGTTCACATTTGTAGGTGGATCATCAGTGTTAGAGCTAAAATTAGCATGTTTAAAGTGATTTTCATGCTTCCAGGGGCTCAGGAAGTGAAATAAATACCATTTGGAGGCATTTAATGTTCGAGCAAAAACGGCTGATTTTCGACAAAAGAGATAACACCCCCCCATTACGTCATGCTTCAGAAATGTGGAAAATGGTCCGTTTTCAAATGTTTTATTTTTGAACATCAGTTCACATTTGTAGGTGGATCATCAGTGTTAGAGCTAAAATTAGCATGTTTAAAGTGATTTTCATGCTTCCATGGGCTCGGGAAGTTAATTAAATACCATTTGGAGGCATTTAATGTTCGAGCAAAAACGGCTGATTTTCGACAAAAGAGATAACACCCCCCCATTACGTCATGCTTCAGAAATGTGGTAAATGGTCCGTTTTCAAATGTTTTATTTTTGAACGTCAGTTCACCTTTGTAGGTGGATCATCAGTGTTAGAGCTAAAATTAGCATGTTTAAAGTGATTTTCATGCTTCCAGGGGCTCGGGAAGTGAAATAAATACCATTTGGAGGCATTTAATGTTCGAGCAAAAACGGCTGATTTTCGACAAAAGAGATAACACCCCCCCATTACGTCATGCTTCAGAAATGTGGAAAATGGTCCGTTTTCAAATGTTTTATTTTTGAACGTCAGTTCACATTTGTAGGTGGATCATCAGTGTTAGAGCTAAAATTAGCATGTTTAAAGTGATTTTCATGCTTCCAGGGGTTCGGGAAGTTAATTAAATACCATTTGGAGGCATTTAATGTTCGAGCAAAAACGGCTGATTTTCGACAAAAGAGATAACACCCCCCCATTACGTCATGCTTCAGAAATGTGGAAAATGGTCCGTTTTCAAATGTTTTATTTTTGAACGGCAGTTCACATTTGTAGGTGGATCATCAGTGTTAGAGCTAAAATTAGCATGTTTAAAGTGATTTTCATGCTTCCAGGGGCCCAAAACACAAGATTTATGGAATGGTTAAAAGTGCATGAAAATGGCCAATTTACTCACTCTGAGTTCTCAAAAAGGGTTTCTTCACCCCGGGAAGTTAATTAAATACCATTTGGAGGCATTTAATGTTCGAGCAAAAACGGCTGATTTTCGACAAAAGAGATAACACCCCCCATTACGTCATGCTTCAGAAATGTGGAAAATGGTCCGTTTTCAAATGTTTTATTTTTGAACGTCAGTTCACATTTGTAGGTGGATCATCAGTGTTAGAGCTAAAATTAGCATGTTTAAAGTGATTTTCATGCTTCCAGGGGCTCGGGAAGTTAATTAAATACCATTTGGAGGCATTTAATGTTCGAGCAAAAACGGCTGATTTTCGACAAAAGAGATAACACCCCCCCATTACGTCATGCTTCAGAAATATGGAAAATGGTCCGTTTTCAAATGTTTTATTTTTGAACGTCAGTTCACATTTGTAGGTGGATCATCAGTGTTAGAGCTAAAATTAGCATGTTTAAAGTGATTTTCATGCTTCCAGGGGCCCAAAACACAAGATTTATGGAATGGTTAAAAGTGCATGAAAATGGCCAATTTACTCACTCTGAGTTCTCAAAAAGGGTTTCTTCACCCCGGGAAGTTATTTAAATACCATTTGGAGGCATTTAATGTTCGAGCAAAAACGGCTGATTTTCGACAAAAGAGATAACACCCCCCCATTACGTCATGCTTCAGAAATGTGGAAAATGGTCCGTTTTCAAATGTTTTATTTTTGAACGTCAGTTCACATTTGTAGGTGGATCATCAGTGTTAGAGCTAAAATTAGCATGTTTAAAGTGATTTTCATGCTTCCAGGGGCTCGGGAAGTTAATTAAATACCATTTGGAGGCATTTAATGTTCGAGCAAAAACGGCTGATTTTCGACAAAAGAGATAACACCCCCCCATTACGTCATGCTTCAGAAATGTGGAAAATGGTCCGTTTTCAAATGTTTTATTTTTGAACGTCAGTTCACATTTGTAGGTGGATCATCAGTGTTAGAGCTAAAATTAGCATGTTTAAAGTGATTTTCATGCTTCCAGGGGCTCGGGAAGTTAATTAAATACCATTTGGAGGCATTTAATGTTCGAGCAAAAACGGCTGATTTTCGACAAAAGAGATAACACCCCCCCATTACGTCATGCTTCAGAAATGTGGAAAATGGTCCATTTTCAAATGTTTTATTTTTGAACGTCAGTTCACATTTGTAGGTGGATCATCAGTGTTAGAGCTAAAATTAGCATGTTTAAAGTGATTTTCATGCTTCCAGGAGCTCGGGAAGTTAATTAAATACCATTTGGAGGCATTTAATGTTCGAGCAAAAACGGCTGATTTTCGACAAAAGAGATAACACCCCCCCATTACGTCATGCTTCAGAAATGTGGAAAATGGTCCGTTTTCAAATGTTTTATTTTTGAACGTCAGTTCACATTTGTAGGTGGATCATCAGTGTTAGAGCTAAATATAGCATGTTTAAAGTGATTTTCATGCTTCCAGGGGCCCAAAACACAAGATTTATGGAATGGTTAAAAGTGCATGAAAATGGCCAATTTACTCACTCTGAGTTCTCAAAAAGGGTTTCTTCACCCTGGGAAGTTAATTAAATACCATTTGGAGGCATTTAATGTTCGAGCAAAAACGGCTGATTTTCGACAAAAGAGATAACACCCCCCTATTACGTCATGCTTCAGAAATGTGGAAAATGGTCCGTTTTCAAATGTTTTATTTTTGAACGTCAGTTCACATTTGTAGGTGGATCATCAGTGTTAGAGCTAAAATTAGCATGTTTAAAGTGATTTTCATGCTTCCAGGGGCTCGGGAAGTGAAATAAATACCATTTGGAGGCATTTAATGTGCGAGCAAAAACGGCTGATTTTCGACAAAAGAGATAACACCCCCCCATTACGTCATGCTTCAGAAATGTGGAAAATGGTCCGTTTTCAAATGTTTTATTTTTGAACGTCAGTTCACATTTGTAGGTGGATCATCAGTGTTAGAGCTAAAATTAGCATGTTTAAAGTGATTTTCATGCTTCCAGGGGCTCGGGAAGTTAATTAAATACCATTTGGAGGCATTTAATGTTCGAGCAAAAACGGCTGATTTTCGACAAAAGAGATAACACCCCCCCATTACGTCATGCTTCAGAAATGTGGAAAATGGTCCGTTTTCAAATGTTTTATTTTTGAATGTCAGTTCACATTTGTAGGTGGATCATCAGTGTTAGAGCTAAAATTAGCATGTTTAAAGTGATTTTCATGCTTCCAGGGGCCCAAAACACAAGATTTATGGAATGGTTAAAAGTGCATGAAAATGGCCAATTTACTCACTCTGAGTTCTCAAAAAGGGTTTCTTCACCCCGGGAAGTTAATTAAATACCATTTGGAGGCATTTAATGTTTGAGCAAAAACGGCTGATTTTCGACAAAAGAGATAACACCCCCCCATTACGTCATGCTTCAGAAATGTGGAAAATGGTCCGTTTTCAAATGTTTTATTTTTGAACGTCAGTTCACATTTGTAGGTGGATCATCAGTGTTAGAGCTAAAATTAGCATGTTTAAAGTGATTTTCATGCTTCCAGGGGCTCGGGAAGTTAATTAAATACCATTTGGAGGCATTTAATGTTCGAGCAAAAACGGCTGATTTTCGACAAAAGAGATAACACCCCCCCATTACGTCATGCTTCAGAAATGTGGAAAATGGTCCGTTTTCAAATGTTTTATTTTTGAACGTCAGTTCACATTTGTAGGTGGATCATCAGTGTTAGAGCTAAAATTAGCATGTTTTAAGTGATTTTCATGCTTCCAGGGGCTCGGGAAGTGAAATAAATACCATTTGGAGGCATTTAATGTTCGAGCAAAAACGGCTGATTTTCGACAAAAGAGATAACACCCCCCATTACGTCATGCTTCAGAAATGTGGAAAATGGTCCGTTTTCAAATGTTTTATTTTTGAACGTCAGTTCACATTTGTAGGTGGATCATCAGTGTTAGAGCTAAAATTAGCATGTTTAAAGTGATTTTCATGCTTCCAGGGGCTCGGGAAGTGAAATAAATACCATTTGGAGGCATTTAATGTTCGAGCAAAAACGGCTGATTTTCGACAAAAGAGATAACACCCCCCCATTACGTCATGCTTCAGAAATGTGGAAAATGGTCCGTTTTCAAATGTTTTATTTTTGAACGTCAGTTCACATTTGTAGGTGGATCATCAGTGTTAGAGCTAAAATTAGCATGTTTAAAGTGATTTTCATGCTTCCAGGGGCCCAAAACACAAGATTTATGGAATGGTTAAAAGTGCATGAAAATGGCCAATTTACTCACTCTGAGTTCTCAAAAAGGGTTTCTTCACCCCGGGAAGTGAAATAAATACCATTTGGAGGCATTTAATGTTCGAGCAAAAACGGCTGATTTTCGACAAAAGAGATAACACCCCCCCCATTATGTCATGCTTCAGAAATGTGGAAAATGGTCCGTTTTCAAATGTTTTATTTTTGAACGTCAGTTCACATTTGTAGGTGGATCATCAGTGTTAGAGCTAAAATTAGCATGTTTAAAGTGATTTTCATGCTTCCAGGGGCTCGGGAAGTGAAATAAATACCATTTGGAGGCATTTAATGTTCGAGCAAAAACGGCTGATTTTCGACAAAAGAGATAACACCCCCCCATTACGTCATGCTTCAGAAATGTGGAAAATGGTCCGTTTTCAAATGTTTTATTTTTGAACGTCAGTTCACATTTGTAGGTGGATCATCAGTGTTAGAGCTAAAATTAGCATGTTTAAAGTGATTTTCATGCTTCCAGGGGCCCAAAACACAAGATTTATGGAATGGTTAAAAGTGCATGAAAATGGCCAATTTACTCACTCTGAGTTCTCAAAAAGGGTTTTTTTTACCCCGGGAAGTTAATTAAATACCATTTGGAGGCATTTAATGTTCGAGCAAAAACGGCTGATTTTCGACAAAAGAGATAACACCCCCCCATTACGTCATGCTTCAGAAATGTGGAAAATGGTCCGTTTTCAAATGTTTTATTTTTGAACGTCAGTTCACATTTGTAGGTGGATCATCAGTGTTAGAGCTAAAATTAGCATGTTTAAAGTGATTTTCATGCTTCCAGGGGCTCGGGAAGTTAATTAAATACCATTTGGAGGCATTTAATGTTCGAGCAAAAACGGCTGATTTTCGACAAAAGAGATAACACCCCCCCATTACGTCATGCTTCAGAAATGTGGAAAATGGTCCGTTTTCAAATGTTTTATTTTTGAACGTCAGTTCACATTTGTAGGTGGATCATCAGTGTTAGAGCTAAAATTAGCATGTTTAAAGTGATTTTCATGCTTCCAGGGGCCCAAAACACAAGATTAATGGAATGGTTAAAAGTGCATGAAAATGGCCAATTTACTCACTCTGAGTTCTCAAAAAGGGTTTCTTCACCCCGGGAAGTGAAATAAATACCATTTGGAGGCATTTAATGTTCGAGCAAAAACGGCTGATTTTCGACAAAAGAGATAACACCCCCCCATTACGTCATGCTTCAGAAATGTGGAAAATGGTCCGTTTTCAAATGTTTTATTTTTGAACGTCAGTTCACATTTGTAGGTGGATCATCAGTGTTAGAGCTAAAATTAGCATGTTTAAAGTAATTTTCATGCTTCCAGGGGCTCGGGAAGTGAAATAAATACCATTTGGAGGCATTTAATGTTCGAGCAAAAACGGCTGATTTTCGACAAAAGAGATAACACCCCCCCATTACGTCATGCTTCAGAAATGTGGAAAATGGTCCATTTTCAAATGTTTTATTTTTGAACGTCAGTTCACATTTGTAGGTGGATCATCAGTGTTAGAGCTAAAATTAGCATGTTTAAAGTGATTTTCATGCTTCCAGGAGCTCGGGAAGTTAATTAAATACCATTTGGAGGCATTTAATGTTCGAGCAAAAACGGCTGATTTTCGACAAAAGAGATAACACCCCCCCATTACGTCATGCTTCAGAAATGTGGAAAATGGTCCGTTTTCAAATGTTTTATTTTTGAACGTCAGTTCACATTTGTTGGTGGATCATCAGTGTTAGAGCTAAAATTAGCATGTTTAAAGTGATTTTCATGCTTCCAGGGGCCCAAAACACAAGATTTATGGAATGGTTAAAAGTGCATGAAAATGGCCAATTTACTCACTCTGAGTTCTCAAAAAGGGTTTCTTCACCCCGGGAAGTTAATTAAATACCATTTGGAGGCATTTAATGTTCGAGCAAAAACGGCTGATTTTCGACAAAAGAGATAACACCCCCCCATTACGTCATGCTTCAGAAATGTGGAAAATGGTCCGTTTTCAAATGTTTTATTTTTGAACGACAGTTCACATTTGTAGGTGGATCATCAGTGTTAGAGCTAAAATTAGCATGTTTAAAGTGATTTTCATGCTTCCAGGGGCTCGGGAAGTGAAATAAATACCATTTGGAGGCATTTAATGTTCGAGCAAAAACGGCTGATTTTCGACAAAAGAGATAACACCCCCCCATTACGTCATGCTTCAGAAATGTGGAAAATGGTCCGTTTTCAAATGTTTTATTTTTGAACGTCAGTTCACATTTGTAGGTGGATCATCAGTGTTAGAGCTAAAATTAGCATGTTTAAAGTGATTTTCATGCTTCCAGGGGCTCGGGAAGTTAATTAAATACCATTTGGAGGCATTTAATGTTCGAGCAAAAACGGCTGATTTTCGACAAAAGAGATAACACCCCCCCATTACGTCATGCTTCAGAAATGTGGAAAATGGTCCGTTTTCAAATGTTTTATTTTTGAACGTCAGTTCACATTTGTAGGTGGATCATCAGTGTTAGAGCTAAAATTAGCATGTTTAAAGTGATTTTCATGCTTCCAGGGGCCCAAAACACAAGATTTATGGAATGGTTAAAAGTGCATGAAAATGGCCAATTTACTCACTCTGAGTTCTCAAAAAGGGTTTCTTCACCCCGGGAAGTTAATTAAATACCATTTGGAGGCATTTAATGTTTGAGCAAAAACGGCTGATTTTCGACAAAAGAGATAACACCCCCCCATTACGTCATGCTTCAGAAATGTGGAAAATGGTCCGTTTTCAAATGTTTTATTTTTGAACGTCAGTTCACATTTGTAGGTGGATCATCAGTGTTAGAGCTAAAATTAGCATGTTTAAAGTGATTTTCATGCTTCCAGGGGCCCAAAACACAAGATTTATGGAATGGTTAAAAGTGCATGAAAATGGCCAATTTACTCACTCTGAGTTCTCAAAAAGGGTTTCTTCACCCCGGGAAGTTAATTAAATACCATTTGGAGGCATTTAATGTTCGAGCAAAAACGGCTGATTTTCGACAAAAGAGATAACACCCCCCCATTACGTCATGCTTCAGAAATGTGGAAAATGGTCCGTTTTCAAATGTTTTATTTTTGAACGTCAGTTCACATTTGTAGGTGGATCATCAGTGTTAGAGCTAAAATTAGCATGTTTAAAGTGATTTTCATGCTTCCAGGGGCTCGGGAAGTTAATTAAATACCATTTGGAGGCATTTAATGTTCGAGCAAAAACGGATGATTTTCGACAAAAGAGATAACACCCCCCCATTACGTCATGCTTCAGAAATGTGGAAAATGGTCCGTTTTCAAATGTTTTATTTTTGAACGTCAGTTCACATTTGTAGGTGGATCATCAGTGTTAGAGCTAAAATTAGCATGTTTAAAGTGATTTTCATGCTTCCAGGGGCTCGGGAAGTTAATTAAATACCATTTGGAGGCATTTAATGTTCGAGCAAAAACGGCTGATTTTCGACAAAAGAGATAACACCCCCCCATTACGTCATGCTTCAGAAATGTGGAAAATGGTCCGTTTTCAAATGTTTTATTTTTGAACGTCAGTTCACATTTGTAGGTGGATCATCAGTGTTAGAGCTAAAATTAGCATGTTTAAAGTGATTTTCATGCTTCCAGGGGCCCAAAACACAAGATTAATGGAATGGTTAAAAGTGCATGAAAATGGCCAATTTACTCACTCTGAGTTCTCAAAAAGGGTTTCTTCACCCCGGGAAGTGAAATAAATACCATTTGGAGGCATTTAATGTTCGAGCAAAAACGGCTGATTTTCGACAAAAGAGATAACACCCCCCCATTACGTCATGCTTCAGAAATGTGGAAAATGGTCCGTTTTCAAATGTTTTATTTTTGAACGTCAGTTCACATTTGTAGGTGGATCATCAGTGTTAGAGCTAAAATTAGCATGTTTAAAGTAATTTTCATGCTTCCAGGGGCTCGGGAAGTGAAATAAATACCATTTGGAGGCATTTAATGTTCGAGCAAAAACGGCTGATTTTCGACAAAAGAGATAACACCCCCCCATTACGTCATGCTTCAGAAATGTGGAAAATGGTCCATTTTCAAATGTTTTATTTTTGAACGTCAGTTCACATTTGTAGGTGGATCATCAGTGTTAGAGCTAAAATTAGCATGTTTAAAGTGATTTTCATGCTTCCAGGAGCTCGGGAAGTTAATTAAATACCATTTGGAGGCATTTAATGTTCGAGCAAAAACGGCTGATTTTCGACAAAAGAGATAACACCCCCCCATTACGTCATGCTTCAGAAATGTGGAAAATGGTCCGTTTTCAAATGTTTTATTTTTGAACGTCAGTTCACATTTGTTGGTGGATCATCAGTGTTAGAGCTAAAATTAGCATGTTTAAAGTGATTTTCATGCTTCCAGGGGCCCAAAACACAAGATTTATGGAATGGTTAAAAGTGCATGAAAATGGCCAATTTACTCACTCTGAGTTCTCAAAAAGGGTTTCTTCACCCCGGGAAGTTAATTAAATACCATTTGGAGGCATTTAATGTTCGAGCAAAAACGGCTGATTTTCGACAAAAGAGATAACACCCCCCCATTACGTCATGCTTCAGAAATGTGGAAAATGGTCCGTTTTCAAATGTTTTATTTTTGAACGACAGTTCACATTTGTAGGTGGATCATCAGTGTTAGAGCTAAAATTAGCATGTTTAAAGTGATTTTCATGCTTCCAGGGGCTCGGGAAGTGAAATAAATACCATTTGGAGGCATTTAATGTTCGAGCAAAAACGGCTGATTTTCGACAAAAGAGATAACACCCCCCCATTACGTCATGCTTCAGAAATGTGGAAAATGGTCCGTTTTCAAATGTTTTATTTTTGAACGTCAGTTCACATTTGTAGGTGGATCATCAGTGTTAGAGCTAAAATTAGCATGTTTAAAGTGATTTTCATGCTTCCAGGGGCTCGGGAAGTTAATTAAATACCATTTGGAGGCATTTAATGTTCGAGCAAAAACGGCTGATTTTCGACAAAAGAGATAACACCCCCCCATTACGTTGTGCTTCAGAAATGTGGAAAATGGTCCGTTTTCAAATGTTTTATTTTTGAACGTCAGTTCACATTTGTAGGTGGATCATCAGTGTTAGAGCTAAAATTAGCATGTTTAAAGTGATTTTCATGCTTCCAGGGGCCCAAAACACAAGATTTATGGAATGGTTAAAAGTGCATGAAAATGGCCAATTTACTCACTCTGAGTTCTCAAAAAGGGTTTCTTCACCCCGGGAAGTTAATTAAATACCATTTGGAGGCATTTAATGTTTGAGCAAAAACGGCTGATTTTCGACAAAAGAGATAACACCCCCCCATTACGTCATGCTTCAGAAATGTGGAAAATGGTCCGTTTTCAAATGTTTTATTTTTGAACGTCAGTTCACATTTGTAGGTGGATCATCAGTGTTAGAGCTAAAATTAGCATGTTTAAAGTGATTTTCATGCTTCCAGGGGCCCAAAACACAAGATTTATGGAATGGTTAAAAGTGCATGAAAATGGCCAATTTACTCACTCTGAGTTCTCAAAAAGGGTTTCTTCACCCCGGGAAGTTAATTAAATACCATTTGGAGGCATTTAATGTTCGAGCAAAAACGGCTGATTTTCGACAAAAGAGATAACACCCCCCCATTACGTCATGCTTCAGAAATGTGGAAAATGGTCCGTTTTCAAATGTTTTATTTTTGAACGTCAGTTCACATTTGTAGGTGGATCATCAGTGTTAGAGCTAAAATTAGCATGTTTAAAGTGATTTTCATGCTTCCAGGGGCTCGGGAAGTTAATTAAATACCATTTGGAGGCATTTAATGTTCGAGCAAAAACGGATGATTTTCGACAAAAGAGATAACACCCCCCCATTACGTCATGCTTCAGAAATGTGGAAAATGGTCCGTTTTCAAATGTTTTATTTTTGAACGTCAGTTCACATTTGTAGGTGGATCATCAGTGTTAGAGCTAAAATTAGCATGTTTAAAGTGATTTTCATGCTTCCAGGGGCCCAAAACACAAGATTAATGGAATGGTTAAAAGTGCATGAAAATGGCCAATTTACTCACTCTGAGTTCTCAAAAAGGGTTTCTTCACCCCGGGAAGTTAATTAAATACCATTTGGAGGCATTTAATGTTCGAGCAAAAATGGCTGATTTTCGACAAAAGAGATAACACCCCCCCATTACGTCATGCTTCAGAAATGTGGAAAATGGTCCGTTTTCAAATGTTTTATTTTTGAACGTCAGTTCACATTTGCAGGTGGATCATCAGTGTTAGAGCTAAAATTAGCATGTTTAAAGTGATTTTCATGCTTCCAGGGGCTCGGGAAGTTAATTAAATACCATTTGGAGGCATTTAATGTTCGAGCAAAAACGGCTGATTTTCGACAAAAGAGATAACACCCCCCCATTACGTCATGCTTCAGAAATGTGGAAAATGGTCCGTTTTCAAATGTTTTATTTTTGAACGTCAGTTCACATTTGTAGGTGGATCATCAGTGTTAGAGCTAAAATTAGCATGTTTAAAGTGATTTTCATGCTTCCAGGGGCCCAAAACACAAGATTTATGGAATGGTTAAAAGTGCATGAAAATGGCCAATTTACTCACTCTGAGTTCTCAAAAAGGGTTTCTTCACCCCGGGAAGTGAAATAAATACCATTTGGAGGCATTTAATGTTCGAGCAAAAACGGCTGATTTTCGACAAAAGAGATAACACCCCCCCATTACGTCATGCTTCAGAAATGTGGAAAATGGTCCGTTTTCAAATGTTTTATTTTTGAACGTCAGTTCACATTTGTAGGTGGATCATCAGTGTTAGAGCTAAAATTAGCATGTTTAAAGTGATTTTCATGCTTCCAGGGGCTCGGGAAGTGAAATAAATACCATTTGGAGGCATTTAATGTTCGAGCAAAAACGGCTGATTTTCGACAAAAGAGATAACACCCTCCCATTACGTCATGCTTCAGAAATGTGGAAAATGGTCCGTTTTCAAATGTTTTATTTTTGAACGTCAGTTCACATTTGTAGGTGGATCATCAGTGTTAGAGCTAAAATTAGCATGTTTAAAGTGATTTTCATGCTTCCAGGGGCTCGGGAAGTGAAATAAATACCATTTGGAGGCATTTAATGTTCGAGCAAAAACGGCTGATTTTCGACAAAAGAGATAACACCCACCCATTACGTCATGCTTCAGAAATGTGGAAAATGGTCCGTTTTCAAATGTTTTATTTTTGAACGTCAGTTCACATTTGTAGGTGGATCATCAGTGTTAGAGCTAAAATTAGCATGTTTAAAGTGATTTTCATGCTTCCAGGGGCCCAAAACACAAGATTTATGGAATGGTTAAAAGTGCATGAAAATGGCCAATGTACTCACTCTGAGTTCTCAAAAAGGGTTTCTTCACCCCGGGAAGTGAAATAAATACCATTTGGAGGCATTTAATGTTCGAGCAAAAACGGCTGATTTTCGACAAAAGAGATAACACCCCCCATTACGTCATGCTTCAGAAATGTGGAAAATGGTCCGTTTTCAAATGTTTTATTTTTGAACGTCAGTTCACATTTGTAGGTGGATCATCAGTGTTAGAGCTAAAATTAGCATGTTTAAAGTGATTTTCATGCTTCCAGGGGCTCGGGAAGTTAATTAAATACCATTTGGAGGCATTTAATGTTCGAGCAAAAACGGCTGATTTTCGACAAAAGAGATAACACCCCCCCATTACGTCATGCTTCAGAAATGTGGAAAATGGTCCGTTTTCAAATGTTTTATTTTTGAACGTCAGTTCACATTTGTAGGTGGATCATCAGTGTTAGAGCTAAAATTAGCATGTTTAAAGTGATTTTCATGCTTCCAGGGGCTCGGGAAGTTAATTAAATACCATTTGGAGGCATTTAATGTTCGAGCAAAAACGGCTGATTTTCGACAAAAGAGATAACACCCCCCCATTACGTCATGCTTCAGAAATGTGGAAAATGGTCCGTTTTCAAATGTTTTATTTTTGAACGTCAGTTCACATTTGTAGGTGGATCATCAGTGTTAGAGCTAAAATTAGCATGTTTAAAGTGATTTTCATGCTTCCAGGGGCTCGGGAAGTGAAATAAATACCATTTGGAGGCATTTAATGTTCGAGCAAAAACGGCTGATTTTCGACAAAAGAGATAACACCCCCCCATTACGTCATGCTTCAGAAATGTGGAAAATGGTCCGTTTTCAAATGTTTTATTTTTGAACGTCAGTTCACATTTGTAGGTGGATCATCAGTGTTAGAGCTAAAATTAGCATGTTTAAAGTGATTTTCATGCTTCCAGGGGCCCAAAACACAAGATTTATGGAATGGTTAAAAGTGCATGAAAATGGCCAATTTACTCACTCTGAGTTCTCAAAAAGGGTTTCTTCACCCCGGGAAGTTAATTAAATACCATTTGGAGGCATTTAATGTTCGAGCAAAAACGGCTGATTTTCGACAAAAGAGATAACACCCCCCCATTACGTCATGCTTCAGAAATGTGGAAAATGGTCCGTTTTCAAATGTTTTATTTTTGAACGTCAGTTCACATTTGTAGGTGGATCATCAGTGTTAGAGCTAAAATTAGCATGTTTAAAGTGATTTTCATGCTTCCAGGGGCTCGGGAAGTTAATTAAATACCATTTGGAGGCATTTAATGTTCGAGCAAAAACGGCTGATTTTCGACAAAAGAGATAACACCCCCCCATTACGTCATGCTTCAGAAATGTGGAAAATGGTCCGTTTTCAAATGTTTTATTTTTGAACGTCAGTTCACATTTGTAGGTGGATCATCAGTGTTAGAGCTAAAATTAGCATGTTTAAAGTGATTTTCATGCTTCCAGGGGCCCAAAACACAAGATTAATGGAATGGTTAAAAGTGCATGAAAATGGCCAATTTACTCACTCTGAGTTCTCAAAAAGGGTTTCTTCACCCCGGGAAGTGAAATAAATACCATTTGGAGGCATTTAATGTTCGAGCAAAAACGGCTGATTTTCGACAAAAGAGATAACACCCCCCATTACGTCATGCTTCAGAAATGTGGAAAATGGTCCGTTTTCAAATGTTTTATTTTTGAACGTCAGTTCACATTTGTAGGTGGATCATCAGTTTTAGAGCTAAAATTAGCATGTTTAAAGTGATTTTCATGCTTCCAGGGGCTCGGGAAGTTAATTAAATACCATTTGGAGGCATTTAATGTTCGAGCAAAAACGGCTGATTTTCGACAAAAGAGATAACACCCCCCCATTACGTCATGCTTCAGAAATGTGGAAAATGGTCCGTTTTCAAATGTTTTATTTTTGAACGTCAGTTCACATTTGTAGGTGGATCATCAGTGTTAGAGCTAAAATTAGTAGAGCTAAAATTAGCATGTTTAAAGTGATTTTCATGCTTCCAGGGGCCCAAAACACAAGATTTATGGAATGGTTAAAAGTGCATGAAAATGGCCAATTTACTCACTCTGAGTTCTCAAAAAGGGTTTCTTCACCCCGGGAAGTTAATTAAATACCATTTGGAGGCATTTAATGTTTGAGCAAAAACGGCTGATTTTCGACAAAAGAGATAACACCCCCCCATTACGTCATGCTTCAGAAATGTGGAAAATGGTCGTTTTCAAATGTTTTTATTTTTGAACGTCAGTTCACATTTGTAGGTGGATCATCAGTGTTAGAGCTAAAATTAGCATGTTTAAAGTGATTTTCATGCTTCCAGGGGCCCAAAACACAAGATTTATGGAATGGTTAAAAGTGCATGAAAATGGCCAATTTACTCACTCTGAGTTCTCAAAAGGGTTTCTTCACCCCGGGAAGTTAATTAAATACCATTTGGAGGCATTTAATGTTCGAGCAAAAACGGCTGATTTTCGACAAAAGAGATAACACCCCCCCATTACGTCATGCTTCAGAAATGTGGAAAATGGTCCGTTTTCAAATGTTTTATTTTTGAACGTCAGTTCACATTTGTAGGTGGATCATCAGTGTTAGAGCTAAAATTAGCATGTTTAAAGTGATTTCATGCTTCCAGGGGCTCGGGAAGTTAATTAAATACCATTTGGAGGCATTTAATGTTCGAGCAAAAACGGCTGATTTTCGACAAAAGAGATAACACCCCCCCATTACGTCATGCTTCAGAAATGTGGAAAATGGTCCGTTTTCAAATGTTTTATTTTTGAACGTCAGTTCACATTTGTAGGTGGATCATCAGTGTTAGAGCTAAAATTAGCATGTTTAAAGTGATTTTCATGCTTCCAGGGGCTCGGGAAGTGAAATAAATACCATTTGGAGGCATTTAATGTTCGAGCAAAAACGGCTGATTTTCGACAAAAGAGATAACACCCCCCCATTACGTCATGCTTCAGAAATGTGGAAAATGGTCCGTTTTCAAATGTTTTATTTTTGAACGTCAGTTCACATTTGTAGGTGGATCATCAGTGTTAGAGCTAAAATTAGCATGTTTAAAGTGATTTTCATGCTTCCAGGGGCTCGGGAAGTGAAATAAATACCATTTGGAGGCATTTAATGTTCGAGCAAAAACGGCTGATTTTCGACAAAAGAGATAACACCCCCCCATTACGTCATGCTTCAGAAATGTGGAAAATGGTCCGTTTTCAAATGTTTTATTTTTGAACGTCAGTTCACATTTGTAGGTGGATCATCAGTGTTAGAGCTAAAATTAGCATGTTTAAAGTGATTTTCATGCTTCCAGGGGCTCGGGAAGTTAATTAAATACCATTTGGAGGCATTTAATGTTCGAGCAAAAACGGCTGATTTTCGACAAAAGAGATAACACCCCCCATTACGTCATGCTTCAGAAATGTGGAAAATGGTCCGTTTTCAAATGTTTATTTTTGAACGTCAGTTCACATTTGTAGGTGGATCATCAGTGTTAGAGCTAAAATTAGCATGTTTAAAGTGATTTTCATGCTTCCAGGGGCCCAAAACACAAGATAATGGAATGGTTAAAAGTGCATGAAAATGGCCAATTTACTCACTCTGAGTTCTCAAAAAGGGTTTCTTCACCCCGGGAAGTGAAATAAATACCATTTGGAGGCATTTAATGTTCGAGCAAAAACGGCTGATTTTCGACAAAAGAGATAACACCCCCCATTACGTCATGCTTCAGAAATGTGGAAAATGGTCCGTTTTCAAATGTTTTATTTTTGAACGTCAGTTCACATTTGTAGGTGATCATCAGTTTTAGAGCTAAAATTAGCATGTTTAAAGTGATTTTCATGCTTCCAGGGGCTCGGGAAGTTAATTAAATACCATTTGGAGGCATTTAATGTTCGAGCAAAAACGGCTGATTTTCGACAAAAGAGATAACACCCCCCCATTACGTCATGCTTCAGAAATGTGGAAAATGGTCCGTTTTCAAATGTTTTATTTTTGAACGTCAGTTCACATTTGTAGGTGGATCATCAGTGTTAGAGCTAAAATTAGCATGTTTAAAGTGATTTTCATGCTTCCAGGGGCCCAAAACACAGATTTATGGAATGGTTAAAAGTGCATGAAAATGGCCAATTTACTCACTCTGAGTTCTCAAAAAGGGTTTCTTCACCCCGGGAAGTTAATTAAATACCATTTGGAGGCATTTAATGTTTGAGCAAAAACGGCTGATTTTCGACAAAGAGATAACACCCCCCCATTACGTCATGCTTCAGAAATGTGAAAATGGTCGTTTTCAAATGTTTTATTTTTGAACGTCAGTTCACATTTGTAGGTGGATCATCAGTGTTAGAGCTAAAATTAGCATGTTTAAAGTGATTTTCATGCTTCCAGGGGCCCAAAACACAAGATTTATGGAATGGTTAAAAGTGCATGAAAATGGCCAATTTACTCACTCTGAGTTCTCAAAAAGGGTTTCTTCACCCCGGGAAGTTAATTAAATACCATTTGGAGGCATTTAATGTTCGAGCAAAAACGGCTGATTTTCGACAAAAGAGATAACACCCCCCCATTACGTCATGCTTCAGAAATGTGGAAAATGGTCCGTTTTCAAATGTTTTATTTTTGAACGTCAGTTCACATTTGTAGGTGGATCATCAGTGTTAGAGCTAAAATTAGCATGTTTAAAGTGATTTTCATGCTTCCAGGGCTCGGGAAGTTAATTAAATACCATTTGGAGGCATTTAATGTTCGAGCAAAAACGGCTGATTTTCGACAAAAGAGATAACACCCCCCCATTACGTCATGCTTCAGAAATGTGGAAAATGGTCCGTTTTCAAATGTTTTATTTTTGAACGTCAGTTCACATTTGTAGGTGGATCATCAGTGTTAGAGCTAAAATTAGCATGTTTAAAGTGATTTTCATGCTTCCAGGGGCTCGGGAAGTGAAATAAATACCATTTGGAGGCCTTTAATGTTCGAGCAAAAACGGCTGATTTTCGACAAAAGAGATAACACCCCCCATTACGTCATGCTTCAGAAATGTGGAAAATGGTCCGTTTTCAAATGTTTTATTTTGAACGTCAGTTCACATTTGTAGGTGGATCATCAGTGTTAGAGCTAAAATTAGCATGTTTAAAGTGATTTTCATGCTTCCAGGGGCTCGGGAAGTGAAATAAATACCATTTGGAGGCATTTAATGTTCGAGCAAAAACGGCTGATTTTCGACAAAAGAGATAACACCCCCCCATTACGTCATGCTTCAGAAATGTGGAAAATGGTCCGTTTTCAAATGTTTTATTTTTGAACGTCAGTTCACATTTGTAGGTGGATCATCAGTGTTAGAGCTAAATAAAGTGATTTTCATGCTTCCAGGGGCCCAAAACACAAGATTTATGGAATGGTTAAAAGTGCATGAAAATGGCCAATTTACTCACTCTGAGTTCTCAAAAAGGGTTTCTTCACCCCGGGAAGTGAAATAAATACCATTTGGAGGCATTTAATGTTCGAGCAAAAACGGCTGATTTTCGACAAAAGAGATAACACCCCCCCATTACGTCATGCTTCAGAAATGTGGAAAATGGTCCGTTTTCAAATGTTTTATTTTTGAACGTCAGTTCACATTTGTAGGTGGATCATCAGTGTTAGAGCTAAAATTAGCATGTTTAAAGTGATTTTCATGCTTCCAGGGGCTCGGGAAGTTAATTAAATACCATTTGGAGGCATTTAATGTTCGAGCAAAAACGGCTGATTTTCGACAAAAGAGATAACACCCCCCCATTACGTCATGCTTCAGAAATGTGGAAAATGGTCCGTTTTCAAATGTTTTATTTTTGAACGTCAGTTCACATTTGTAGGTGGATCATCAGTGTTAGAGCTAAAATTAGCATGTTTAAAGTGATTTTCATGCTTCCAGGGGCTCGGGAAGTTAATTAAATACCATTTGGAGGCATTTAATGTTCGAGCAAAAACGGCTGATTTTCGACAAAAGAGATAACACCCCCCCATTACGTCATGCTTCAGAAATGTGGAAAAAGGTCCGTTTTCAAATGTTTTATTTTTGAACGTCAGTTCACATTTGTAGGTGGATCATCAGTGTTAGAGCTAAAATTAGCATGTTTAAAGTGATTTTCATGCTTCCAGGGGCCCAAAACACAAGATTTATGGAAAGGTTAAAAGTGCATGAAAATGGCCAATTTACTCACTCTGAGTTCTCAAAAAGGGTTTCTTCACCCCGGGAAGTTAATTAAATACCATTTGGAGGCATTTAATGTTCGAGCAAAAACGGCTGATTTTCGACAAAAGAGATAACACCCCCCCATTACGTCATGCTTCAGAAATGTGGAAAATGGTCCGTTTTCAAATGTTTTATTTTTGAACGTCAGTTCACATTTGTAGGTGGATCATCAGTGTTAGAGCTAAAATTAGCATGTTTAAAGTGATTTTCATGCTTCCAGGGGCTCGGGAAGTTAATTAAATACCATTTGGAGGCATTTAATGTTCGAGCAAAAACGGCTGATTTTCGACAAAAGAGATAACACCCCCCCATTACGTCATTCATCAGAAATGTGGAAAATGGTCCGTTTTCAAATGTTTTATTTTTGAACGTCAGTTCACATTTGTAGGTGGATCATCAGTGTTAGAGCTAAAATTAGCATGTTTAAAGTGATTTTCATGCTTCCAGGGGCTCGGGAAGTGAAATAAATACCATTTGGAGGCATTTAATGTTCGAGCAAAAACGGCTGATTTTCGACAAAAGAGATAACACCCCCCCATTACGTCATGCTTCAGAAATGTGGAAAATGGTCCGTTTTCAAATGTTTTATTTTTGAACGTCAGTTCACATTTGTAGGTGGATCATCAGTGTTAGAGCTAAAATTAGCATGTTTAAAGTGATTTTCATGCTTCCAGGGGCCCAAAACACAAGATTTATGGAATGGTTAAAAGTGCATGAAAATGGCCAATTTACTCACTCTGAGTTCTCAAAAAGGGTTTCTTCACCCCGGGAAGTTAATTAAATACCATTTGGAGGCATTTAATGTTCGAGCAAAAACGGCTGATTTTCGACAAAAGAGATAACACCCCCCCATTACGTCATGCTTCAGAAATGTGGAAAATGGTCCGTTTTCAAATGTTTTATTTTTGAACGTCAGTTCACATTTGTAGGTGGATCATCAGTGTTAGAGCTAAAATTAGCATGTTTAAAGTGATTTTCATGCTTCCAGGGGCTCGGGAAGTTAATTAAATACCATTTGGAGGCATTTAATGTTCGAGCAAAAACGGCTGATTTTCGACAAAAGAGATAACACCCCCCCATTACGTCATGCTTCAGAAATGTGGAAAATGGTCCGTTTTCAAATGTTTTATTTTTGAACGTCAGTTCACATTTGTAGGTGGATCATCAGTGTTAGAGCTAAAATTAGCATGTTTAAAGTGATTTTCATGCTTCCAGGGGCCCAAAACACAAGATTAATGGAATGGTTAAAAGTGCATGAAAATGGCCAATTTACTCACTCTGAGTTCTCAAAAAGGGTTTCTTCACCCCGGGAAGTGAAATAAATACCATTTGGAGGCATTTAATGTTCGAGCAAAAACGGCTGATTTTCGACAAAAGAGATAACACCCACCCATTACGTCATGCTTCAGAAATGTGGAAAATGGTCCGTTTTCAAATGTTTTATTTTTGAACGTCAGTTCACATTTGTAGGTGGATCATCAGTTTTAGAGCTAAAATTAGCATGTTTAAAGTGATTTTCATGCTTCCAGGGGCTCGGAAAGTTAATTAAATACCATTTGGAGGCATTTAATGTTCGAGCAAAAACGGCTGATTTTCGACAAAAGAGATAACACCCCCCCATTACGTCATGCTTCAGAAATGTGGAAAATGGTCCGTTTTCAAATGTTTTATTTTTGAACGTCAGTTCACATTTGTAGGTGGATCATCAGTGTTAGAGCTAAAATTAGCATGTTTAAAGTGATTTTCATGCTTCCAGGGGCCCAAAACACAAGATTTATGGAATGGTTAAAAGTGCATGAAAATGGCCAATTTACTCACTCTGAGTTCTCAAAAAGGGTTTCTTCACCCCGGGAAGTTAATTAAATACAATTTGGAGGCATTTAATGTTCGAGCAAAAACGGCTGATTTTCGACAAAAGAGATAACACCCCCCCATTACGTCATGCTTCAGAAATGTGGAAAATGGTCCGTTTTCAAATGTTTTATTTTTGAACGTCAGTTCACATTTGTAGGTGGATCATCAGTGTTAGAGCTAAAATTAGCATGTTTAAAGTGATTTTCATGCTTCCAGGGGCTCGGGAAGTGAAATAAATACCATTTGGAGGCATTTAATGTTCGAGCAAAAACGGCTGATTTTTGACAAAAGAGATAACACCCCCCCATTACGTCATGCTTCAGAAATGTGGAAAATGGTCCGTTTTCAAATGTTTTATTTTTGAACGTCAGTTCACATTTGTAGGTGGATCATCAGTGTTAGAGCTAAAATTAGCATGTTTAAAGTGATTTTCATGCTTCCAGGGGCTCGGGAAGTTAATTAAATACCATTTGGAGGCATTTAATGTTCGAGCAAAAACGGCTGATTTTCGACAAAAGAGATAACACCCCCCCATTACGTCATGCTTCAGAAATGTGGAAAATGGTCCGTTTTCAAATGTTTTATTTTTGAACGTCAGTTCACATTTGTAGGTGGATCATCAGTGTTAGAGCTAAAATTAGCATGTTTAAAGTGATTTTCATGCTTCCAGGGGCTCGGGAAGTGAAATAAATACCATTTGGAGGCATTTAATGTTCGAGCAAAAACGGCTGATTTTCGACAAAAGAGATAACACCCCCCCATTACGTCATGCTTCAGAAATGTGGAAAATGGTCCGTTTTCAAATGTTTTATTTTTGAACGTCAGTTCACATTTGTAGGTGGATCATCAGTGTTAGAGCTAAAATTAGCATGTTTAAAGTGATTTTCATGCTTCCAGGGGCCCAAAACACAAGATTTATGGAATGGTTAAAAGTGCATGAAAATGGCCAATTTACTCACTCTGAGTTCTCAAAAAGGGTTTCTTCACCCCGGGAAGTGAAATAAATACCATTTGGAGGCATTTAATGTTCGAGCAAAAACGGCTGATTTTCGACAAAAGAGATAACACCCCCCCATTACGTCATGCTTCAGAAATGTGGAAAATGGTCCGTTTTCAAATGTTTTATTTTTGAACGTCAGTTCACATTTGTAGGTGGATCATCAGTGTTAGAGCTAAAATTAGCATGTTTAAAGTGATTTTCATGCTTCCAGGGGCTCGGGAAGTTAATTAAATACCATTTGGAGGCATTTAATGTTCGAGCAAAAACGGCTGATTTTCGACAAAAGAGATAACACCCCCCCATTACGTCATGCTTCAGAAATGTGGAAAATGGTCCGTTTTCAAATGTTTTATTTTTGAACGTCAGTTCACATTTGTAGGTGGATCATCAGTGTTAGAGCTAAAATTAGCATGTTTAAAGTGATTTTCATGCTTCCAGGGGCTCGGGAAGTTAATTAAATACCATTTGGAGGCATTTAATGTTCGAGCAAAAACGGCTGATTTTCGACAAAAGAGATAACACCCCCCCATTACGTCATGCTTCAGAAATGTGGAAAAAGGTCCGTTTTCAAATGTTTTATTTTTGAACGTCAGTTCACATTTGTAGGTGGATCATCAGTGTTAGAGCTAAAATTAGCATGTTTAAAGTGATTTTCATGCTTCCAGGGGCCCAAAACACAAGATTTATGGAAAGGTTAAAAGTGCATGAAAATGGCCAATTTACTCACTCTGAGTTCTCAAAAAGGGTTTCTTCACCCCGGGAAGTTAATTAAATACCATTTGGAGGCATTTAATGTTCGAGCAAAAACGGCTGATTTTCGACAAAAGAGATAACACCCCCCCATTACGTCATGCTTCAGAAATGTGGAAAATGGTCCGTTTTCAAATGTTTTATTTTTGAACGTCAGTTCACATTTGTAGGTGGATCATCAGTGTTAGAGCTAAAATTAGCATGTTTAAAGTGATTTTCATGCTTCCAGGGGCTCGGGAAGTTAATTAAATACCATTTGGAGGCATTTAATGTTCGAGCAAAAACGGCTGATTTTCGACAAAAGAGATAACACCCCCCCATTACGTCATTCATCAGAAATGTGGAAAATGGTCCGTTTTCAAATGTTTTATTTTTGAACGTCAGTTCACATTTGTAGGTGGATCATCAGTGTTAGAGCTAAAATTAGCATGTTTAAAGTGATTTTCATGCTTCCAGGGGCTCGGGAAGTGAAATAAATACCATTTGGAGGCATTTAATGTTCGAGCAAAAACGGCTGATTTTCGACAAAAGAGATAACACCCCCCCATTACGTCATGCTTCAGAAATGTGGAAAATGGTCCGTTTTCAAATGTTTTATTTTTGAACGTCAGTTCACATTTGTAGGTGGATCATCAGTGTTAGAGCTAAAATTAGCATGTTTAAAGTGATTTTCATGCTTCCAGGGGCCCAAAACACAAGATTTATGGAATGGTTAAAAGTGCATGAAAATGGCCAATTTACTCACTCTGAGTTCTCAAAAAGGGTTTCTTCACCCCGGGAAGTTAATTAAATACCATTTGGAGGCATTTAATGTTCGAGCAAAAACGGCTGATTTTCGACAAAAGAGATAACACCCCCCCATTACGTCATGCTTCAGAAATGTGGAAAATGGTCCGTTTTCAAATGTTTTATTTTTGAACGTCAGTTCACATTTGTAGGTGGATCATCAGTGTTAGAGCTAAAATTAGCATGTTTAAAGTGATTTTCATGCTTCCAGGGGCTCGGGAAGTGAAATAAATACCATTTGGAGGCATTTAATGTTCGAGCAAAAACGGCTGATTTTCGACAAAAGAGATAACACCCCCCCATTACGTCATGCTTCAGAAATGTGGAAAATGGTCCGTTTTCAAATGTTTTATTTTTGAACGTCAGTTCACATTTGTAGGTGGATCATCAGTGTTAGAGCTAAAATTAGCATGTTTAAAGTGATTTTCATGCTTCCAGGTGCCCAAAACACAAGATTTATGGAATGGTTAAAAGTGCATGAAAATGGCCAATTTACTCACTCTGAGTTCTCAAAAAGGGTTTCTTCACCCCGGGAAGTTAATTAAATACCATTTGGAGGCATTTAATGTTCGAGCAAAAACGGCTGATTTTCGACAAAAGAGATAACACCCCCCCCATAACGTCATGCTTCAGAAATGTGGAAAATGGTCCATTTTCAAATGTTTTATTTTTGAACGTCAGTTCACATTTGTAGGTGGATCATCAGTGTTAGAGCTAAATTTAGCATGTTTAAAGTGATTTTCATGCTTCCAGGGGCCCAAAACACAAGATTTATGGAATGGTTAAAAGTGGATGAAAATGGCCAATTTACTCACTCTGAGTTCTCAAAAAGGGTTTCTTCACCCCGGGAAGTTAATTAAATACCATTTGGAGGCATTTAATGTTCGAGCAAAAACGGCTGATTTTCGACAAAAGAGATAACACCCCCCCATTACGTCATGCTTCAGAAATGTGGAAAATGGTCCGTTTTCAAATGTTTTATTTTTGAACGTCAGTTCACATTTGTAGGTGGATCATCAGTGTTAGAGCTAAAATTAGCATGTTTAAAGTGATTTTCATGCTTCCAGGGGCCCAAAACACAAGATTTATGGAATGGTTAAAAGTGGATGAAAATGGCCAATTTACTCACTCTGAGTTCTCAAAAAGGGTTTCTTCACCCCGGGAAGTTAATTAAATACCATTTGGAGGCATTTAATGTTCGAGCAAAAACGGCTGATTTTCGACAAAAGAGATAACACCCCCCCATTACGTCATGCTTCAGAAATGTGGAAAATGGTCCGTTTTCAAATGTTTTATTTTTGAACGTCAGTTCACATTTGTAGGTGGATCATCAGTGTTAGAGCTAAAATTAGCATGTTTAAAGTGATTTTCATGCTTCCAGGGGCTCGGGAAGTTAATTAAATACCATTTGGAGGCATTTAATGTTCGAGCAAAAACGGCTGATTTTCGACAAAAGAGATAACACCCCCCCATTACGTCATGCTTCAGAAATGTGGAAAATGGTCCGTTTTCAAATGTTTTATTTTTGAACGTCAGTTCACATTTGTAGGTGGATCATCAGTGTTAGAGCTAAAATTAGCATGTTTAAAGTGATTTTCATGCTTCCATGGGCTCGGGAAGGGAAATAAATACCATTTGGAGGCATTTAATGTTCGAGCAAAAACGGCTGATTTTCGACAAAAGAGATAACACCCCCCCATTACGTCATGCTTCAGAAATGTGGAAAATGGTCCGTTTTCAAATGTTTTATTTTTGAACGTCAGTTCACATTTGTAGGTGGATCATCAGTGTTAGAGCTAAAATTAGCATGTTTAAAGTGATTTTCATGCTTCCAGGGGCCCAAAACACAAGATTTATGGAATGGTTAAAAGTGCATGAAAATGGCCAATTTACTCACTCTGAGTTCTCAAAAAGGGTTTCTTCACCCCGGGAAGTTAATTAAATACCATTTGGAGGCATTTAATGTTCGAGCAAAAACGGCTGATTTTCGACAAAAGAGATAACACCCCCCCATTACGTCATGCTTCAGAAATGTGGAAAATGGTCCGTTTTCAAATGTTTTATTTTTGAACGTCAGTTCACATTTGTAGGTGGATCATCAGTGTTAGAGCTAAAATTAGCATGTTTAAAGTGATTTCATGCTTCCAGGGGCTCGGGAAGTTAATTAAATACCATTTGGAGGCATTTAATGTTCGAGCAAAAACGGCTGATTTTCGACAAAAGAGATAACACCCCCCCATTACGTCATGCTTCAGAAATGTGGAAAATGGTCCGTTTTCAAATGTTTTATTTTTGAACGTCAGTTCACATTTGTAGGTGGATCATCAGTGTTAGAGCTCAAATTAGCATGTTTAAAGTGATTTTCATGCTTCCAGGGGCCCAAAACACAAGATTAATGGAATGGTTAAAAGTGCATGAAAATGGCCAATTTACTCACTCTGAGTTCTCAAAAAGGGTTTCTTCACCCCGGGAAGTGAAATAAATACCATTTGGAGGCATTTAATGTTCGAGCAAAAACGGCTGATTTTCGACAAAAGAGATAACACCCCCCCATTACGTCATGCTTCAGAAATGTGGAAAATGGTCCGTTTTCAAATGTTTTATTTTTGAACGTCAGTTCACATTTGTAGGTGGATCATCAGTGTTAGAGCTAAAATTAGCATGTTTAAAGTGATTTTCATGCTTCCAGGGGCCCAAAACACAAGATTTATGGAATGGTTAAAAGTGCATGAAAATGGCCAATTTACTCACTCTGAGTTCTCAAAAAGGGTTTCTTCACCCCGGGAAGTTAATTAAATACCATTTGGAGGCATTTAATGTTCGAGCAAAAACGGCTGATTTTCGACAAAAGAGATAACACCCCCCCATTACGTCATGCTTCAGAAATGTGGAAAATGGTCCGTTTTCAAATGTTTTATTTTTGAACGTCAGTTCACATTTGTAGGTGGATCATCAGTGTTAGAGCTAAAATTAGCATGTTTAAAGTGATTTTCATGCTTCCAGGGGCTCGGGAAGTTAATTAAATACCATTTGGAGGCATTTAATGTTCGAGCAAAAACGGCTGATTTTTGACAAAAGAGATAACACCCCCCCATTACGTCATGCTTCAGAAATGTGGAAAATGGTCCGTTTTCAAATGTTTTATTTTTGAACGTCAGTTCACATTTGTAGGTGGATCATCAGTGTTAGAGCTAAAATTAGCATGTTTAAAGTGATTTTCATGCTTCCAGGGGCTCGGGAAGTTAATTAAATACCATTTGGAGGCATTTAATGTTCGAGCAAAAACGGCTGATTTTCGACAAAAGAGATAACACCCCCCCATTACGTCATGCTTCAGAAATGTGGAAAATGGTCCGTTTTCAAATGTTTTATTTTTGAACGTCAGTTCACATTTGTAGGTGGATCATCAGTGTTAGAGCTAAAATTAGCATGTTTAAAGTGATTTTCATGCTTCCAGGGGCTCGGGAAGTGAAATAAATACCATTTGGAGGCATTTAATGTTCGAGCAAAAACGGCTGATTTTCGACAAAAGAGATAACACCCCCCCATTACGTCATGCTTCAGAAATGTGGAAAATGGTCCGTTTTCAAATGTTTTATTTTTGAACGTCAGTTCACATTTGTAGGTGGATCATCAGTGTTAGAGCTAAAATTAGCATGTTTAAAGTGATTTTCATGCTTCCAGGTGCCCAAAACACAAGATTTATGGAATGGTTAAAAGTGCATGAAAATGGCCAATTTACTCACTCTGAGTTCTCAAAAAGGGTTTCTTCACCCCGGGAAGTTAATTAAATACCATTTGGAGGCATTTAATGTTCGAGCAAAAACGGCTGATTTTCGACAAAAGAGATAACACCCCCCCATTACGTCATGCTTCAGAAATGTGGAAAATGGTCCGTTTTCAAATGTTTTATTTTTGAACGTCAGTTCACATTTGTAGGTGGATCATCAGTGTTAGAGCTAAAATTAGCATGTTTAAAGTGATTTTCTTTTTGAACGTCAGTTCACATTTGTAGGTGGATCATCAGTGTTAGAGCTAAAATTAGCATGTTTAAAGTGATTTTCATGCTTCCAGGGGCCCAAAACACAAGATTTATGGAATGGTTAAAAGTGCATGAAAATGGCCAATTTACTCACTCTGAGTTCTCAAAAAGGGTTTCTTCACCCCGGGAAGTTAATTAAATACCATTTGGAGGCATTTAATGTTCGAGCAAAAACGGCTGATTTTCGACAAAAGAGATAACACCCCCCCATTACGTCATGCTTCAGAAATGTGGAAAATGGTCCGTTTTCAAATGTTTTATTTTTGAACGTCAGTTCACATTTGTAGGTGGATCATCAGTGTTAGAGCTAAAATTAGCATGTTTAAAGTGATTTTCATGCTTCCAGGGGCTCGGGAAGTTAATTAAATACCATTTGGAGGCATTTAATGTTCGAGCAAAAACGGCTGATTTTTGACAAAAGAGATAACACCCCCCCATTACGTCATGCTTCAGAAATGTGGAAAATGGTCCGTTTTCAAATGTTTTATTTTTGAACGTCAGTTCACATTTGTAGGTGGATCATCAGTGTTAGAGCTAAAATTAGCATGTTTAAAGTGATTTTCATGCTTCCAGGGGCTCGGGAAGTTAATTAAATACCATTTGGAGGCATTTAATGTTCGAGCAAAAACGGCTGATTTTCGACAAAAGAGATAACACCCCCCCATTACGTCATGCTTCAGAAATGTGGAAAATGGTCCGTTTTCAAATGTTTTATTTTTGAACGTCAGTTCACATTTGTAGGTGGATCATCAGTGTTAGAGCTAAAATTAGCATGTTTAAAGTGATTTTCATGCTTCCAGGGGCTCGGGAAGTGCAATAAATACCATTTGGAGGCATTTAATGTTCGAGCAAAAACGGCTGATTTTCGACAAAAGAGATAACACCCCCCCATTACGTCATGCTTCAGAAATGTGGAAAATGGTCCGTTTTCAAATGTTTTATTTTTGAACGTCAGTTCACATTTGTAGGTGGATCATCAGTGTTAGAGCTAAAATTAGCATGTTTAAAGTGATTTTCATGCTTCCAGGGGCCCAAAACACAAGATTTATGGAATGGTTAAAAGTGGATGAAAATGGCCAATTTACTCACTCTGAGTTCTCAAAAAGGGTTTCTTCACCCAGGGAAGTTAATTAAATACCATTTGGAGGCATTTAATGTTCGAGCAAAAACGGCTGATTTTCGACAAAAGAGATAACACCCCCCAATTACGTCATGCTTCAGAAATGTGGAAAATGGTCCGTTTTCAAATGTTTTATTTTTGAACGTCAGTTCACATTTGTAGGTGGATCATCAGTGTTAGAGCTAAAATTAGCATGTTTAAAGTGATTTCATGCTTCCAGGGGCTCGGGAAGTTAATTAAATACCATTTGGAGGCATTTAATGTTCGAGCAAAAACGGCTGATTTTCGACAAAAGAGATAACACCCCCCCATTACGTCATGCTTCAGAAATGTGGAAAATGGTCCGTTTTCAAATGTTTTATTTTTGAACGTCAGTTCACATTTGTAGGTGGATCATCAGTGTTAGAGCTAAAATTAGCATGTTTAAAGTGATTTCATGCTTCCAGGGGCTCGGGAAGTTAATTAAATACCATTTGGAGGCATTTAATGTTCGAGCAAAAACGGCTGATTTTCGACAAAAGAGATAACACCCCCCCATTACGTCATGCTTCAGAAATGTGGAAAATGGTCCGTTTTCAAATGTTTTATTTTTGAACGTCAGTTCACATTTGTAGGTGGATCATCAGTGTTAGAGCTCAAATTAGCATGTTTAAAGTGATTTTCATGCTTCCAGGGGCCCAAAACACAAGATTAATGGAATGGTTAAAAGTGCATGAAAATGGCCAATTTACTCACTCTGAGTTCTCAAAAAGGGTTTCTTCACCCCGGGAAGTGAAATAAATACCATTTGGAGGCATTTAATGTTCGAGCAAAAACGGCTGATTTTCGACAAAAGAGATAACACCCCCCCATTACGTCATGCTTCAGAAATGTGGAAAATGGTCCGTTTTCAAATGTTTTATTTTTGAACGTCAGTTCACATTTGTAGGTGGATCATCAGTGTTAGAGCTAAAATTAGCATGTTTAAAGTGATTTTCATGCTTCCAGGGGCCCAAAACACAAGATTTATGGAATGGTTAAAAGTGCATGAAAATGGCCAATTTACTCACTCTGAGTTCTCAAAAAGGGTTTCTTCACCCCGGGAAGTTAATTAAATACCATTGGGAGGCATTTAATGTTCGAGCAAAAACGGCTGATTTTCGACAAAAGAGATAACACCCCCCCATTACGTCATGCTTCAGAAATGTGGAAAATGGTCCGTTTTCAAATGTTTTATTTTTGAACGTCAGTTCACATTTGTAGGTGGATCATCAGTGTTAGAGCTAAAATTAGCATGTTTAAAGTGATTTTCATGCTTCCAGGGGCTCGGGAAGTTAATTAAATACCATTTGGAGGCATTTAATGTTCGAGCAAAAACGGCTGATTTTTGACAAAAGAGATAACACCCCCCCATTACGTCATGCTTCAGAAATGTGGAAAATGGTCCGTTTTCAAATGTTTTATTTTTGAACGTCAGTTCACATTTGTAGGTGGATCATCAGTGTTAGAGCTAAAATTAGCATGTTTAAAGTGATTTTCATGCTTCCAGGGGCTCGGGAAGTTAATTAAATACCATTTGGAGGCATTTAATGTTCGAGCAAAAACGGCTGATTTTCGACAAAAGAGATAACACCCCCCCATTACGTCATGCTTCAGAAATGTGGAAAATGGTCCGTTTTCAAATGTTTTATTTTTGAACGTCAGTTCACATTTGTAGGTGGATCATCAGTGTTAGAGCTAAAATTAGCATGTTTAAAGTGATTTTCATGCTTCCAGGGGCTCGGGAAGTGAAATAAATACCATTTGGAGGCATTTAATGTTCGAGCAAAAACGGCTGATTTTCGACAAAAGAGATAACACCCCCCCATTACGTCATGCTTCAGAAATGTGGAAAATGGTCCGTTTTCAAATGTTTTATTTTTGAACGTCAGTTCACATTTGTAGGTGGATCATCAGTGTTAGAGCTAAAATTAGCATGTTTAAAGTGATTTTCATGCTTCCAGGTGCCCAAAACACAAGATTTATGGAATGGTTAAAAGTGCATGAAAATGGCCAATTTACTCACTCTGAGTTCTCAAAAAGGGTTTCTTCACCCCGGGAAGTTAATTAAATACCATTTGGAGGCATTTAATGTTCGAGCAAAAACGGCTGATTTTCGACAAAAGAGATAACACCCCCCCATTACGTCATGCTTCAGAAATGTGGAAAATGGTCCGTTTTCAAATGTTTTATTTTTGAACGTCAGTTCACATTTGTAGGTGGATCATCAGTGTTAGAGCTAAAATTAGCATGTTTAAAGTGATTTTCTTTTTGAACGTCAGTTCACATTTGTAGGTGGATCATCAGTGTTAGAGCTAAAATTAGCATGTTTAAAGTGATTTTCATGCTTCCAGGGGCCCAAAACACAAGATTTATGGAATGGTTAAAAGTGCATGAAAATGGCCAATTTACTCACTCTGAGTTCTCAAAAAGGGTTTCTTCACCCCGGGAAGTTAATTAAATACCATTTGGAGGCATTTAATGTTCGAGCAAAAACGGCTGATTTTCGACAAAAGAGATAACACCCCCCCATTACGTCATGCTTCAGAAATGTGGAAAATGGTCCGTTTTCAAATGTTTTATTTTTGAACGTCAGTTCACATTTGTAGGTGGATCATCAGTGTTAGAGCTAAAATTAGCATGTTTAAAGTGATTTTCATGCTTCCAGGGGCTCGGGAAGTTAATTAAATACCATTTGGAGGCATTTAATGTTCGAGCAAAAACGGCTGATTTTTGACAAAAGAGATAACACCCCCCCATTACGTCATGCTTCAGAAATGTGGAAAATGGTCCGTTTTCAAATGTTTTATTTTTGAACGTCAGTTCACATTTGTAGGTGGATCATCAGTGTTAGAGCTAAAATTAGCATGTTTAAAGTGATTTTCATGCTTCCAGGGGCTCGGGAAGTTAATTAAATACCATTTGGAGGCATTTAATGTTCGAGCAAAAACGGCTGATTTTCGACAAAAGAGATAACACCCCCCCATTACGTCATGCTTCAGAAATGTGGAAAATGGTCCGTTTTCAAATGTTTTATTTTTGAACGTCAGTTCACATTTGTAGGTGGATCATCAGTGTTAGAGCTAAAATTAGCATGTTTAAAGTGATTTTCATGCTTCCAGGGGCTCGGGAAGTGCAATAAATACCATTTGGAGGCATTTAATGTTCGAGCAAAAACGGCTGATTTTCGACAAAAGAGATAACACCCCCCCATTACGTCATGCTTCAGAAATGTGGAAAATGGTCCGTTTTCAAATGTTTTATTTTTGAACGTCAGTTCACATTTGTAGGTGGATCATCAGTGTTAGAGCTAAAATTAGCATGTTTAAAGTGATTTTCATGCTTCCAGGGGCCCAAAACACAAGATTTATGGAATGGTTAAAAGTGGATGAAAATGGCCAATTTACTCACTCTGAGTTCTCAAAAAGGGTTTCTTCACCCCGGGAAGTTAATTAAATACCATTTGGAGGCATTTAATGTTCGAGCAAAAACGGCTGATTTTCGACAAAAGAGATAACACCCCCCAATTACGTCATGCTTCAGAAATGTGGAAAATGGTCCGTTTTCAAATGTTTTATTTTTGAACGTCAGTTCACATTTGTAGGTGGATCATCAGTGTTAGAGCTAAAATTAGCATGTTTAAAGTGATTTTCATGCTTCCAGGGGCCCAAAACACAAGATTTATGGAATGGTTAAAAGTGGATGAAAATGGCCAATTTACTCACTCTGAGTTCTCAAAAAGGGTTTCTTCACCCCGGGAAGTTAATTAAATACCATTTGGAGGCATTTAATGTTCGAGCAAAAACGGCTGATTTTCGACAAAAGAGATAACACCCCCCCATTACGTCATGCTTCAGAAATGTGGAAAATGGTCCGTTTTCAAATGTTTTATTTTTGAACGTCAGTTCACATTTGTAGGTGGATCATCAGTGTTAGAGCTAAAATTAGCATGTTTAAAGTGATTTTCATGCTTCCAGGGGCTCGGGAAGTTAATTAAATACCATTTGGAGGCATTTAATGTTCGAGCAAAAACGGCTGATTTTCAACAAAAGAGATAACACCCCCCATTACGTCATGCTTCAGAAATGTGGAAAATGGTCCGTTTTCAAATGTTTTATTTTTGAACGTCAGTTCACATTTGTAGGTGGATCATCAGTGTTAGAGCTAAAATTAGCATGTTTAAAGTGATTTTCATGCTTCCAGGGGCCCAAAACACAAGATTTATGGAATGGTTAAAAGTGCATGAAAATGGCCAATTTACTCACTCTGAGTTCTCAAAAAGGGTTTCTTCACCCCGGGAAGTTAATTAAATACAATTTGGAGGCATTTAATGTTCGAGCAAAAACGGCTGATTTTCGACAAAAGAGATAACACCCCCCCATTACGTCATGCTTCAGAAATGTGGAAAATGGTCCGTTTTCAAATGTTTTATTTTTGAACGTCAGTTCACATTTGTAGGTGGATCATCAGTGTTAGAGCTAAAATTAGCATGTTTAAAGTGATTTTCATGCTTCCAGGGGCTCGGGAAGTGAAATAAATACCATTTGGAGGCATTTAATGTTCGAGCAAAAACGGCTGATTTTCGACAAAAGAGATAACACCCCCCATTACGTCATGCTTCAGAAATGTGGAAAATGGTCCGTTTTCAAATGTTTTATTTTTGAACGTCAGTTCACATTTGTAGGTGGATCATCAGTGTTAGAGCTAAAATTAGCATGTTTAAAGTGATTTTCATGCTTCCAGGGGCCCAAAACACAAGATTTATGGAATGGTTAAAAGTGCATGAAAATGGCCAATTTACTCACTCTGAGTTCTCAAAAAGGGTTTCTTCACCCCGGGAAGTTAATTAAATACCATTTGGAGGCATTTAATGTTCGAGCAAAAACGGCTGATTTTTGACAAAAGAGATAACACCCCCCCATTACGTCATGCTTCAGAAATGTGGAAAATGGTCCGTTTTCAAATGTTTTATTTTTGAACGTCAGTTCACATTTGTAGGTGGATCATCAGTGTTAGAGCTAAAATTAGCATGTTTAAAGTGATTTTCATGCTTCCAGGGGCTCGGGAAGTTAATTAAATACCATTTGGAGGCATTTAATGTTCGAGCAAAAACGGCTGATTTTCGACAAAAGAGATAACACCCCCTCATTACGTCATGCTTCAGAAATGTGGAAAATGGTCCGTTTTCAAATGTTTTATTTTTGAACGTCAGTTCACATTTGTAGGTGGATCATCAGTGTTAGAGCTAAAATTAGCATGTTTAAAGTGATTTTCATGCTTCCAGGGGCTCGGGAAGTGAAATAAATACCATTTGGAGGCATTTAATGTTTGAGCAAAAACGGCTGATTTTCGACAAAAGAGATAACACCCCCCCATTACGTCATGCTTCAGAAATGTGGAAAATGGTCCGTTTTCAAATGTTTTATTTTTGAACGTCAGTTCACATTTGTAGGTGGATCATCAGTGTTAGAGCTAAAATTAGCATGTTTAAAGTGATTTTCATGCTTCCAGGGGCTCGGGAAGTTAATTAAATACCATTTGGAGGCATTTAATGTTCGAGCAAAAACGGCTGATTTTCGACAAAAGAGATAACACCCCCCCATTACGTCATGCTTCAGAAATGTGGAAAATGGTCCGTTTTCAAATGTTTTATTTTTGAACGTCAGTTCACATTTGTAGGTGGATCATCAGTGTTAGAGCTAAAATTAGCATGTTTAAAGTGATTTTCATGCTTCCAGGTGCCCAAAACACAAGATTTATGGAATGGTTAAAAGTGCATGAAAATGGCCAATTTACTCACTCTGAGTTCTCAAAAAGGGTTTCTTCACCCCGGGAAGTTAATTAAATACCATTTGGAGGCATTTAATGTTCGAGCAAAAACGGCTGATTTTCGACAAAAGAGATAACACCCCCCCATTACGTCATGCTTCAGAAATGTGGAAAATGGTCCGTTTTCAAATGTTTTATTTTTGAACGTCAGTTCACATTTGTAGGTGGATCATCAGTGTTAGAGCTAAAATTAGCATGTTTAAAGTGATTTTCATGCTTCCAGGGGCCCAAAACACAAGATTTATGGAATGGTTAAAAGTGGATGAAAATGGCCAATTTACTCACTCTGATTTCTCAAAAAGGGTTTCTTCACCCCGGGAAGTTAATTAAATACCATTTGGAGGCATTTAATGTTCGAGCAAAAACGGCTGATTTTCGACAAAAGAGATAACACCCCCCCATTACGTCATGCTTCAGAAATGTGGAAAATGGTCCGTTTTCAAATGTTTTATTTTTGAACGTCAGTTCACATTTGTAGGTGGATCATCAGTGTTAGAGCTAAAATTAGCATGTTTAAAGTGATTTTCATGCTTCCAGGGGCCCAAAACACAAGATTTATGGAATGGTTAAAAGTGGATGAAAATGGCCAATTTACTCACTCTGAGTTCTCAAAAAGGGTTTTTTCACCCCGGGAAGTTAATTAAATACCATTTGGAGGCATTTAATGTTCGAGCAAAAACGGCTGATTTTCGACAAAAGAGATAACACCCCCCCATTACGTCATGCTTCAGAAATGTGGAAAATGGTCCGTTTTCAAATGTTTTATTTTTGAACGTCAGTTCACATTTGTAGGTGGATCATCAGTGTTAGAGCTAAAATTAGCATGTTTAAAGTGATTTTCATGCTTCCAGGGGCTCGGGAAGTTAATTAAATACCATTTGGAGGCATTTAATGTTCGAGCAAAAACGGCTGATTTTCGACAAAAGAGATAACACCCCCCCATTACGTCATGCTTCAGAAATGTGGAAAATGGTCCGTTTTCAAATGTTTTATTTTTGAACGTCAGTTCACATTTGTAGGTGGATCATCAGTGTTAGAGCTAAAATTAGCATGTTTAAAGTGATTTTCATGCTTCCATGGGCTCGGGAAGGGAAATAAATACCATTTGGAGGCATTTAATGTTCGAGCAAAAACGGCTGATTTTCGACAAAAGAGATAACACCCCCCCATTACGTCATGCTTCAGAAATGTGAAAAATGGTCCGTTTTCAAATGTTTTATTTTTGAACGTCAGTTCACATTTGTAGGTGGATCATCAGTGTTAGAGCTAAAATTAGCATGTTTAAAGTGATTTTCATGCTTCCAGGGGCCCAAATCACAAGATTTATGGAATGGTTAAAAGTGCATGAAAATGGCCAATTTACTCACTCTGAGTTCTCAAAAAGGGTTTCTTCACCCCGGGAAGTTAATTAAATACCATTTGGAGGCATTTAATGTTCGAGCAAAAACGGCTGATTTTCGACAAAAGAGATAACACCCCCCCATTACGTCATGCTTCAGAAATGTGGAAAATGGTCCGTTTTCAAATGTTTTATTTTTGAACGTCAGTTCACATTTGTAGGTGGATCATCAGTGTTAGAGCTAAAATTAGCATGTTTAAAGTGATTTCATGCTTCCAGGGGCTCGGGAAGTTAATTAAATACCATTTGGAGGCATTTAATGTTCGAGCAAAAACGGCTGATTTTCGACAAAAGAGATAACACCCCCCCATTACGTCATGCTTCAGAAATGTGGAAAATGGTCCGTTTTCAAATGTTTTATTTTTGAACGTCAGTTCACATTTGTAGGTGGATCATCAGTGTTAGAGCTCAAATTAGCATGTTTAAAGTGATTTTCATGCTTCCAGGGGCCCAAAACACAAGATTAATGGAATGGTTAAAAGTGCATGAAAATGGCCAATTTACTCACTCTGAGTTCTCAAAAAGGGTTTCTTCACCCCGGGAAGTGAAATAAATACCATTTGGAGGCATTTAATGTTCGAGCAAAAACGGCTGATTTTCGACAAAAGAGATAACACCCCCCCATTACGTCATGCTTCAGAAATGTGGAAAATGGTCCGTTTTCAAATGTTTTATTTTTGAACGTCAGTTCACATTTGTAGGTGGATCATCAGTGTTAGAGCTAAAATTAGCATGTTTAAAGTGATTTTCATGCTTCCAGGGGCCCAAAACACAAGATTTATGGAATGGTTAAAAGTGCATGAAAATGGCCAATTTACTCACTCTGAGTTCTCAAAAAGGGTTTCTTCACCCCGGGAAGTTAATTAAATACCATTTGGAGGCATTTAATGTTCGAGCAAAAACGGCTGATTTTCGACAAAAGAGATAACACCCCCCCATTACGTCATGCTTCAGAAATGTGGAAAATGGTCCGTTTTCAAATGTTTTATTTTTGAACGTCAGTTCACATTTGTAGGTGGATCATTAGTGTTAGAGCTAAAATTAGCATGTTTAAAGTGATTTTCATGCTTCCAGGGGCTCGGGAAGTTAATTAAATACCATTTGGAGGCATTTAATGTTCGAGCAAAAACGGCTGATTTTTGACAAAAGAGATAACACCCCCCCATTACGTCATGCTTCAGAAATGTGGAAAATGGTCCGTTTTCAAATGTTTTATTTTTGAACGTCAGTTCACATTTGTAGGTGGATCATCAGTGTTAGAGCTAAAATTAGCATGTTTAAAGTGATTTTCATGCTTCCAGGGGCTCGGGAAGTTAATTAAATACCATTTGGAGGCATTTAATGTTCGAGCAAAAACGGCTGATTTTCGACAAAAGAGATAACACCCCCCCATTACGTCATGCTTCAGAAATGTGGAAAATGGTCCGTTTTCAAATGTTTTATTTTTGAACGTCAGTTCACATTTGTAGGTGGATCATCAGTGTTAGAGCTAAAATTAGCATGTTTAAAGTGATTTTCATGCTTCCAGGGGCTCGGGAAGTGAAATAAATACCATTTGGAGGCATTTAATGTTCGAGCAAAAACGGCTGATTTTCGACAAAAGAGATAACACCCCCCCATTACGTCATGCTTCAGAAATGTGGAAAATGGTCCGTTTTCAAATGTTTTATTTTTGAACGTCAGTTCACATTTGTAGGTGGATCATCAGTGTTAGAGCTAAAATTAGCATGTTTAAAGTGATTTTCATGCTTCCAGGGGCTCGGGAAGTTAATTAAATACCATTTGGAGGCATTTAATGTTCGAGCAAAAACGGCTGATTTTCGACAAAAGAGATAACACCCCCCCATTACGTCATGCTTCAGAAATGTGGAAAATGGTCCGTTTTCAAATGTTTTATTTTTGAACGTCAGTTCACATTTGTAGGTGGATCATCAGTGTTAGAGCTAAAATTAGCATGTTTAAAGTGATTTTCATGCTTCCAGGTGCCCAAAACACAAGATTTATGGAATGGTTAAAAGTGCATGAAAATGGCCAATTTACTCACTCTGAGTTCTCAAAAAGGGTTTCTTCACCCCGGGAAGTTAATTAAATACCATTTGGAGGCATTTAATGTTCGAGCAAAAACGGCTGATTTTCGACAAAAGAGATAACACCCCCCCATTACGTCATGCTTCAGAAATGTGGAAAATGGTCCGTTTTCAAATGTTTTATTTTTGAACGCCAGTTCACATTTGTAGGTGGATCATCAGTGTTAGAGCTAAAATTAGCATGTTTAAAGTGATTTTCATGCTTCCAGGGGCCCAAAACACAAGATTTATGGAATGGTTAAAAGTGCATGAAAATGGCCAATTTACTCACTCTGAGTTCTCAAAAAGGGTTTCTTCACCCCGGGAAGTTAATTAAATACCATTTGGAGGCATTTAATGTTCGAGCAAAAACGGCTGATTTTCGACAAAAGAGATAACACCCCCCCATTACGTCATGCTTCAGAAATGTGGAAAATGGTCCGTTTTCAAATGTTTTATTTTTGAACGTCAGTTCACATTTGTAGGTGGATCATCAGTGTTAGAGCTAAAATTAGCATGTTTAAAGTGATTTTCATGCTTCCAGGGGCCCGGGAAGTTAATTAAATACCATTTGGAGGCATTTAATGTTCGAGCAAAAACGGCTGATTTTTGACAAAAGAGATAACACCCCCCCATTACGTCATGCTTCAGAAATGTGGAAAATGGTCCGTTTTCAAATGTTTTATTTTTGAACGTCAGTTCACATTTGTAGGTGGATCATCAGTGTTAGAGCTAAAATTAGCATGTTTAAAGTGATTTTCATGCTTCCAGGGGCTCGGGAAGTTAATTAAATACCATTTGGAGGCATTTAATGTTCGAGCAAAAACGGCTGATTTTCGACAAAAGAGATAACACCCCCCCATTACGTCATGCTTCAGAAATGTGGAAAATGGTCCGTTTTCAAATGTTTTATTTTTGAACGTCAGTTCACATTTGTAGGTGGATCATCAGTGTTAGAGCTAAAATTAGCATGTTTAAAGTGATTTTCATGCTTCCAGGGGCTCGGGAAGTGAAATAAATACCATTTGGAGGCATTTAATGTTCGAGCAAAAACGGCTGATTTTCGACAAAAGAGATAACACCCCCCCATTACGTCATGCTTCAGAAATGTGGAAAATTGTCCGTTTTCAAATGTTTTATTTTTGAACGTCAGTTCACATTTGTAGGTGGATCATCAGTGTTAGAGCTAAAATTAGCATGTTTAAAGTGATTTTCATGCTTCCAGGGGCTCGGGAAGTTAATTAAATACCATTTGGAGGCATTTAATGTTCGAGCAAAAACGGCTGATTTTCGACAAAAGAGATAACACCCCCCCATTACGTCATGCTTCAGAAATGTGGAAAATGGTCCGTTTTCAAATGTTTTATTTTTGAACGTCAGTTCACATTTGTAGGTGGATCATCAGTGTTAGAGCTAAAATTAGCATGTTTAAAGTGATTTTCATGCTTCCAGGTGCCCAAAACACAAGATTTATGGAATGGTTAAAAGTGCATGAAAATGGCCAATTTACTCACTCTGAGTTCTCAAAAAGGGTTTCTTCACCCCGGGAAGTTAATTAAATACCATTTGGAGGCATTTAATGTTCGAGCAAAAACGGCTGATTTTCGACAAAAGAGATAACACCCCCCCATTACGTCATGCTTCAGAAATGTGGAAAATGGTCCGTTTTCAAATGTTTTATTTTTGAACGTCAGTTCACATTGGTAGGTGGATCATCAGTGTTAGAGCTAAAATTAGCATGTTTAAAGTGATTTTCATGCTTCCAGGGGCCCAAAACACAAGATTTATGGAATGGTTAAAAGTGGATGAAAATGGCCAATTTACTCACTATGAGTTCTCAAAAAGGGTTTCTTCACCCCTGGAAGTTAATTAAATACCATTTGGAGGCATTTAATGTTCGAGCAAAAACGGCTGATTTTCGACAAAAGAGATAACACCCCCCCATTACGTCATGCTTCAGAAATGTGGAAAATGGTCCGTTTTCAAATGTTTTATTTTTGAACGTCAGTTCACATTTGTAGGTGGATCATCAGTGTTAGAGCTAAAATTAGCATGTTTAAAGTGATTTTCATGCTTCCAGGGGCCCAAAACACAAGATTTATGGAATGGTTAAAAGTGGATGAAAATGGCCAATTTACTCACTCTGAGTTCTCAAAAAGGGTTTCTTCACCCCGGGAAGTTAATTAAATACCATTTGGAGGCATTTAATGTTCGAGCAAAAACGGCTGATTTTCGACAAAAGAGATGACACCCCCCCATTACGTCATGCTTCAGAAATGTGGAAAATGGTCCGTTTTCAAATGTTTTATTTTTGAACGTCAGTTCACATTTGTAGGTGGATCATCAGTGTTAGAGCTAAAATTAGCATGTTTAAAGTGATTTTCATGCTTCCAGGGGCTCGGGAAGTTAATTAAATACCATTTGGAGGCATTTAATGTTCGAGCAAAAACGGCTGATTTTCGACAAAAGAGATAACACCCCCCATTACGTCATGCTTCAGAAATGTGGAAAATGGTCCGTTTTCAAATGTTTTATTTTTGAACGTCAGTTCACATTTGTAGGTGGATCATCAGTGTTAGAGCTAAAATTAGCATGTTTAAAGTGATTTTCATGCTTCCAGGGGCTCGGGAAGGGAAATAAATACCATTTGGAGGCATTTAATGTTCGAGCAAAAACGGCTGATTTTCGACAAAAGAGATAACACCCCCCCATTACGTCATGCTTCAGAAATGTGGAAAATGGTCCGTTTTCAAATGTTTTATTTTTGAACGTCAGTTCACATTTGTAGGTGGATCATCAGTGTTAGAGCTAAAATTAGCATGTTTAAAGTGATTTTCATGCTTCCAGGTGCCCAAAACACAAGATTTATGGAATGGTTAAAAGTGCATGAAAATGGCCAATTTACTCACTCTGAGTTCTCAAAAAGGGTTTCTTCACCCCGGGAAGTTAATTAAATACCATTTGGAGGCATTTAATGTTCGAGCAAAAACGGCTGATTTTCGACAAAAGAGATAACACCCCCCCATTACGTCATGCTTCAGAAATGTGGAAAATGGTCCGTTTTCAAATGTTTTATTTTTGAACGTCAGTTCACATTTGTAGGTGGATCATCAGTGTTAGAGCTAAAATTAGCATGTTTAAAGTGATTTTCATGCTTCCAGGGGCCCAAAACACAAGATTTATGGAATGGTTAAAAGTGGATGAAAATGGCCAATTTACTCACTCTGAGTTCTCAAAAAGGGTTTCTTCACCCCGGGAAGTTAATTAAATACCATTTGGAGGCATTTAATGTTCGAGCAAAAACGGCTGATTTTCGACAAAAGAGATAACACCCCCCCATTACGTCATGCTTCAGAAATGTGGAAAATGGTCCGTTTTCAAATGTTTTATTTTTGAACGTCAGTTCACATTTGTAGGTGGATCATCAGTGTTAGAGCTAAAATTAGCATGTTTAAAGTGATTTTCATGCTTCCAGGGGCCCAAAACACAAGATTTATGGAATGGTTAAAAGTGGATGAAAATGGCCAATTTACTCACTCTGAGTTCTCAAAAAGGGTTTCTTCACCCCGGGAAGTTAATTAAATACCATTTGGAGGCATTTAATGTTCGAGCAAAAACGGCTGATTTTCGACAAAAGAGATAACACCCCCCCATTACGTCATGCTTCAGAAATGTGGAAAATTGTCCGTTTTCAAATGTTTTATTTTTGAACGTCAGTTCACATTTGTAGGTGGATCATCAGTGTTAGAGCTAAAATTAGCATGTTTAAAGTGATTTTCATGCTTCCAGGGGCTCGGGAAGTTAATTAAATACCATTTGGAGGCATTTAATGTTCGAGCAAAAACGGCTGATTTTCGACAAAAGAGATAACACCCCCCCATTACGTCATGCTTCAGAAATGTGGAAAATGGTCCGTTTTCAAATGTTTTATTTTTGAACGTCAGTTCACATTTGTAGGTGGATCATCAGTGTTAGAGCTAAAATTAGCATGTTTAAAGTGATTTTCATGCTTCCATGGGCTCGGGAAGGGAAATAAATACCATTTGGAGGCATTTAATGTTCGAGCAAAAACGGCTGATTTTCGACAAAAGAGATAACACCCCCCCATTACGTCATGCTTCAGAAATGTGAAAAATGGTCCGTTTTCAAATGTTTTATTTTTGAACGTCAGTTCACATTTGTAGGTGGATCATCAGTGTTAGAGCTAAAATTAGCATGTTTAAAGTGATTTTCATGCTTCCAGGGGCCCAAATCACAAGATTTATGGAATGGTTAAAAGTGCATGAAAATGGCCAATTTACTCACTCTGAGTTCTCAAAAAGGGTTTCTTCACCCCGGGAAGTTAATTAAATACCATTTGGAGGCATTTAATGTTCGAGCAAAAACGGCTGATTTTCGACAAAAGAGATAACACCCCCCCATTACGTCATGCTTCAGAAATGTGGAAAATGGTCCGTTTTCAAATGTTTTATTTTTGAACGTCAGTTCACATTTGTAGGTGGATCATCAGTGTTAGAGCTAAAATTAGCATGTTTAAAGTGATTTCATGCTTCCAGGGGCTCGGGAAGTTAATTAAATACCATTTGGAGGCATTTAATGTTCGAGCAAAAACGGCTGATTTTCGACAAAAGAGATAACACCCCCCCATTACGTCATGCTTCAGAAATGTGGAAAATGGTCCGTTTTCAAATGTTTTATTTTTGAACGTCAGTTCACATTTGTAGGTGGATCATCAGTGTTAGAGCTCAAATTAGCATGTTTAAAGTGATTTTCATGCTTCCAGGGGCCCAAAACACAAGATTAATGGAATGGTTAAAAGTGCATGAAAATGGCCAATTTACTCACTCTGAGTTCTCAAAAAGGGTTTCTTCACCCCGGGAAGTGAAATAAATACCATTTGGAGGCATTTAATGTTCGAGCAAAAACGGCTGATTTTCGACAAAAGAGATAACACCCCCCCATTACGTCATGCTTCAGAAATGTGGAAAATGGTCCGTTTTCAAATGTTTTATTTTTGAACGTCAGTTCACATTTGTAGGTGGATCATCAGTGTTAGAGCTAAAATTAGCATGTTTAAAGTGATTTTCATGCTTCCAGGGGCCCAAAACACAAGATTTATGGAATGGTTAAAAGTGCATGAAAATGGCCAATTTACTCACTCTGAGTTCTCAAAAAGGGTTTCTTCACCCCGGGAAGTTAATTAAATACCATTTGGAGGCATTTAATGTTCGAGCAAAAACGGCTGATTTTCGACAAAAGAGATAACACCCCCCCATTACGTCATGCTTCAGAAATGTGGAAAATGGTCCGTTTTCAAATGTTTTATTTTTGAACGTCAGTTCACATTTGTAGGTGGATCATCAGTGTTAGAGCTAAAATTAGCATGTTTAAAGTGATTTTCATGCTTCCAGGGGCTCGGGAAGTTAATTAAATACCATTTGGAGGCATTTAATGTTCGAGCAAAAACGGCTGATTTTTGACAAAAGAGATAACACCCCCCCATTACGTCATGCTTCAGAAATGTGGAAAATGGTCCGTTTTCAAATGTTTTATTTTTGAACGTCAGTTCACATTTGTAGGTGGATCATCAGTGTTAGAGCTAAAATTAGCATGTTTAAAGTGATTTTCATGCTTCCAGGGGCTCGGGAAGTTAATTAAATACCATTTGGAGGCATTTAATGTTCGAGCAAAAACGGCTGATTTTCGACAAAAGAGATAACACCCCCCCATTACGTCATGCTTCAGAAATGTGGAAAATGGTCCGTTTTCAAATGTTTTATTTTTGAACGTCAGTTCACATTTGTAGGTGGATCATCAGTGTTAGAGCTAAAATTAGCATGTTTAAAGTGATTTTCATGCTTCCAGGGGCTCGGGAAGTGAAATAAATACCATTTGGAGGCATTTAATGTTCGAGCAAAAACGGCTGATTTTCGACAAAAGAGATAACACCCCCCCATTACGTCATGCTTCAGAAATGTGGAAAATGGTCCGTTTTCAAATGTTTTATTTTTGAACGTCAGTTCACATTTGTAGGTGGATCATCAGTGTTAGAGCTAAAATTAGCATGTTTAAAGTGATTTTCATGCTTCCAGGGGCTCGGGAAGTTAATTAAATACCATTTGGAGGCATTTAATGTTCGAGCAAAAACGGCTGATTTTCGACAAAAGAGATAACACCCCCCCATTACGTCATGCTTCAGAAATGTGGAAAATGGTCCGTTTTCAAATGTTTTATTTTTGAACGTCAGTTCACATTTGTAGGTGGATCATCAGTGTTAGAGCTAAAATTAGCATGTTTAAAGTGATTTTCATGCTTCCAGGTGCCCAAAACACAAGATTTATGGAATGGTTAAAAGTGCATGAAAATGGCCAATTTACTCACTCTGAGTTCTCAAAAAGGGTTTCTTCACCCCGGGAAGTTAATTAAATACCATTTGGAGGCATTTAATGTTCGAGCAAAAACGGCTGATTTTCGACAAAAGAGATAACACCCCCCCATTACGTCATGCTTCAGAAATGTGGAAAATGGTCCGTTTTCAAATGTTTTATTTTTGAACGCCAGTTCACATTTGTAGGTGGATCATCAGTGTTAGAGCTAAAATTAGCATGTTTAAAGTGATTTTCATGCTTCCAGGGGCCCAAAACACAAGATTTATGGAATGGTTAAAAGTGCATGAAAATGGCCAATTTACTCACTCTGAGTTCTCAAAAAGGGTTTCTTCACCCCGGGAAGTTAATTAAATACCATTTGGAGGCATTTAATGTTCGAGCAAAAACGGCTGATTTTCGACAAAAGAGATAACACCCCCCCATTACGTCATGCTTCAGAAATGTGGAAAATGGTCCATTTTCAAATGTTTTATTTTTGAACGTCAGTTCACATTTGTAGGTGGATCATCAGTGTTAGAGCTAAAATTAGCATGTTTAAAGTGATTTTCATGCTTCCAGGGGCTCGGGAAGTTAATTAAATACCATTTGGAGGCATTTAATGTTCGAGCAAAAACGGCTGATTTTTGACAAAAGAGATAACACCCCCCCATTACGTCATGCTTCAGAAATGTGGAAAATGGTCCGTTTTCAAATGTTTTATTTTTGAACGTCAGTTCACATTTGTAGGTGGATCATCAGTGTTAGAGCTAAAATTAGCATGTTTAAAGTGATTTTCATGCTTCCAGGGGCTCGGGAAGTTAATTAAATACCATTTGGAGGCATTTAATGTTCGAGCAAAAACGGCTGATTTTCGACAAAAGAGATAACACCCCCCCCATTACGTCATGCTTCAGAAATGTGGAAAATGGTCCGTTTTCAAATGTTTTATTTTTGAACGTCAGTTCACATTTGTAGGTGGATCATCAGTGTTAGAGCTAAAATTAGCATGTTTAAAGTGATTTCATGCTTCCAGGGGCTCGGGAAGTTAATTAAATACCATTTGGAGGCATTTAATGTTCGAGCAAAAACGGCTGATTTTCGACAAAAGAGATAACACCCCCCCATTACGTCATGCTTCAGAAATGTGGAAAATGGTCCGTTTTCAAATGTTTTATTTTTGAACGTCAGTTCACATTTGTAGGTGGATCATCAGTGTTAGAGCTCAAATTAGCATGTTTAAAGTGATTTTCATGCTTCCAGGGGCCCAAAACACAAGATTAATGGAATGGTTAAAAGTGCATGAAAATGGCCAATTTACTCACTCTGAGTTCTCAAAAAGGGTTTCTTCACCCCGGGAAGTGAAATAAATACCATTTGGAGGCATTTAATGTTCGAGCAAAAACGGCTGATTTTCGACAAAAGAGATAACACCCCCCCATTACGTCATGCTTCAGAAATGTGGAAAATGGTCCGTTTTCAAATGTTTTATTTTTGAACGTCAGTTCACATTTGTAGGTGGATCATCAGTGTTAGAGCTAAAATTAGCATGTTTAAAGTGATTTTCATGCTTCCAGGGGCCCAAAACACAAGATTTATGGAATGGTTAAAAGTGCATGAAAATGGCCAATTTACTCACTCTGAGTTCTCAAAAAGGGTTTCTTCACCCCGGGAAGTTAATTAAATACCATTTGGAGGCATTTAATGTTCGAGCAAAAACGGCTGATTTTCGACAAAAGAGATAACACCCCCCCATTACGTCATGCTTCAGAAATGTGGAAAATGGTCCGTTTTCAAATGTTTTATTTTTGAACGTCAGTTCACATTTGTAGGTGGATCATCAGTGTTAGAGCTAAAATTAGCATGTTTAAAGTGATTTTCATGCTTCCAGGGGCTCGGGAAGTTAATTAAATACCATTTGGAGGCATTTAATGTTCGAGCAAAAACGGCTGATTTTTGACAAAAGAGATAACACCCCCCCATTACGTCATGCTTCAGAAATGTGGAAAATGGTCCGTTTTCAAATGTTTTATTTTTGAACGTCAGTTCACATTTGTAGGTGGATCATCAGTGTTAGAGCTAAAATTAGCATGTTTAAAGTGATTTTCATGCTTCCAGGGGCTCGGGAAGTTAATTAAATACCATTTGGAGGCATTTAATGTTCGAGCAAAAACGGCTGATTTTCGACAAAAGAGATAACACCCCCCCATTACGTCATGCTTCAGAAATGTGGAAAATGGTCCGTTTTCAAATGTTTTATTTTTGAACGTCAGTTCACATTTGTAGGTGGATCATCAGTGTTAGAGCTAAAATTAGCATGTTTAAAGTGATTTTCATGCTTCCAGGGGCTCGGGAAGTGAAATAAATACCATTTGGAGGCATTTAATGTTCGAGCAAAAACGGCTGATTTTCGACAAAAGAGATAACACCCCCCCATTACGTCATGCTTCAGAAATGTGGAAAATGGTCCGTTTTCAAATGTTTTATTTTTGAACGTCAGTTCACATTTGTAGGTGGATCATCAGTGTTAGAGCTAAAATTAGCATGTTTAAAGTGATTTTCATGCTTCCAGGGGCTCGGGAAGTTAATTAAATACCATTTGGAGGCATTTAATGTTCGAGCAAAAACGGCTGATTTTCGACAAAAGAGATAACACCCCCCCATTACGTCATGCTTCAGAAATGTGGAAAATGGTCCGTTTTCAAATGTTTTATTTTTGAACGCCAGTTCACATTTGTAGGTGGATCATCAGTGTTAGAGCTAAAATTAGCATGTTTAAAGTGATTTTCATGCTTCCAGGGGCCCAAAACACAAGATTTATGGAATGGTTAAAAGTGCATGAAAATGGCCAATTTACTCACTCTGAGTTCTCAAAAAGGGTTTCTTCACCCCGGGAAGTTAATTAAATACCATTTGGAGGCATTTAATGTTCGAGCAAAAACGGCTGATTTTCGACAAAAGAGATAACACCCCCCCATTACGTCATGCTTCAGAAATGTGGAAAATGGTCCATTTTCAAATGTTTTATTTTTGAACGTCAGTTCACATTTGTAGGTGGATCATCAGTGTTAGAGCTAAAATTAGCATGTTTAAAGTGATTTTCATGCTTCCAGGGGCTCGGGAAGTTAATTAAATACCATTTGGAGGCATTTAATGTTCGAGCAAAAACGGCTGATTTTTGACAAAAGAGATAACACCCCCCCATTACGTCATGCTTCAGAAATGTGGAAAATGGTCCGTTTTCAAATGTTTTATTTTTGAACGTCAGTTCACATTTGTAGGTGGATCATCAGTGTTAGAGCTAAAATTAGCATGTTTAAAGTGATTTTCATGCTTCCAGGGGCTCGGGAAGTTAATTAAATACCATTTGGAGGCATTTAATGTTCGAGCAAAAACGGCTGATTTTCGACAAAAGAGATAACACCCCCCCATTACGTCATGCTTCAGAAATGTGGAAAATGGTCCGTTTTCAAATGTTTTATTTTTGAACGTCAGTTCACATTTGTAGGTGGATCATCAGTGTTAGAGCTAAAATTAGCATGTTTAAAGTGATTTTCATGCTTCCAGGGGCTCGGGAAGTGAAATAAATACCATTTGGAGGCATTTAATGTTCGAGCAAAAACGGCTGATTTTCGACAAAAGAGATAACACCCCCCCATTACGTCATGCTTCAGAAATGTGGAAAATGGTCCGTTTTCAAATGTTTTATTTTTGAACGTCAGTTCACATTTGTAGGTGGATCATCAGTGTTAGAGCTAAAATTAGCATGTTTAAAGTGATTTTCATGCTTCCAGGGGCTCGGGAAGTTAATTAAATACCATTTGGAGGCATTTAATGTTCGAGCAAAAACGGCTGATTTTCGACAAAAGAGATAACACCCCCCCATTACGTCATGCTTCAGAAATGTGGAAAATGGTCCGTTTTCAAATGTTTTATTTTTGAACGTCAGTTCACATTTGTAGGTGGATCATCAGTGTTAGAGCTAAAATTAGCATGTTTAAAGTGATTTTCATGCTTCCAGGTGCCCAAAACACAAGATTTATGGAATGGTTAAAAGTGCATGAAAATGGCCAATTTACTCACTCTGAGTTCTCAAAAAGGGTTTCTTCACCCCGGGAAGTTAATTAAATACCATTTGGAGGCATTTAATGTTCGAGCAAAAACGGCTGATTTTCGACAAAAGAGATAACACCCCCCCATTACGTCATGCTTCAGAAATGTGGAAAATGGTCCGTTTTCAAATGTTTTATTTTTGAACGTCAGTTCACATTTGTAGGTGGATCATCAGTGTTAGAGCTAAAATTAGCATGTTTAAAGTGATTTTCATGCTTCCAGGGGCCCAAAACACAAGATTTATGGAATGGTTAAAAGTGGATGAAAATGGCCAATTTACTCACTCTGAGTTCTCAAAAAGGGTTTCTTCACCCCGGGAAGTTAATTAAATACCATTTGGAGGCATTTAATGTTCGAGCAAAAACGGCTGATTTTCGACAAAAGAGATAACACCCCCCCATTACGTCATGCTTCAGAAATGTGGAAAATGGTCCGTTTTCAAATGTTTTATTTTTGAACGTCAGTTCACATTTGTAGGTGGATCATCAGTGTTAGAGCTAAAATTAGCATGTTTAAAGTGATTTTCATGCTTCCAGGGGCCCAAAACACAAGATTTATGGAATGGTTAAAAGTGGATGAAAATGGCCAATTTACTCACTCTGAGTTCTCAAAAAGGGTTTCTTCACCCCGGGAAGTTAATTAAATACCATTTGGAGGCATTTAATGTTCGAGCAAAAACGGCTGATTTTCGACAAAAGAGATGACACCCCCCCATTACGTCATGCTTCAGAAATGTGGAAAATGGTCCGTTTTCAAATGTTTTATTTTTGAACGTCAGTTCACATTTGTAGGTGGATCATCAGTGTTAGAGCTAAAATTAGCATGTTTAAAGTGATTTTCATGCTTCCAGGGGCTCGGGAAGTTAATTAAATACCATTTGGAGGCATTTAATGTTCGAGCAAAAACGGCTGATTTTCGACAAAAGAGATAACACCCCCCATTACGTCATGCTTCAGAAATGTGGAAAATGGTCCGTTTTCAAATGTTTTATTTTTGAACGTCAGTTCACATTTGTAGGTGGATCATCAGTGTTAGAGCTAAAATTAGCATGTTTAAAGTGATTTTCATGCTTCCAGGGGCTCGGGAAGGGAAATAAATACCATTTGGAGGCATTTAATGTTCGAGCAAAAACGGCTGATTTTCGACAAAAGAGATAACACCCCCCCCATTACGTCATGCTTCAGAAATGTGGAAAATGGTCCGTTTTCAAATGTTTTATTTTTGAACGTCAGTTCACATTTGTAGGTGGATCATCAGTGTTAGAGCTAAAATTAGCATGTTTAAAGTGATTTTCATGCTTCCAGGGGCCCAAAACACAAGATTTATGGAATGGTTAAAAGTGCATGAAAATGGCCAATTTACTCACTCTGAGTTCTCAAAAAGGGTTTCTTCACCCCGGGAAGTTAATTAAATACCATTTGGAGGCATTTAATGTTCGAGCAAAAACGGCTGATTTTCGACAAAAGAGATAACACCCCCCCATTACGTCATGCTTCAGAAATGTGGAAAATGGTCCGTTTTCAAATGTTTTATTTTTGAACGTCAGTTCACATTTGTAGGTGGATCATCAGTGTTAGAGCTAAAATTAGCATGTTTAAAGTGATTTCATGCTTCCAGGGGCTCGGGAAGTTAATTAAATACCATTTGGAGGCATTTAATGTTCGAGCAAAAACGGCTGATTTTCGACAAAAGAGATAACACCCCCCCATTACGTCATGCTTCAGAAATGTGGAAAATGGTCCGTTTTCAAATGTTTTATTTTTGAACGTCAGTTCACATTTGTAGGTGGATCATCAGTGTTAGAGCTCAAATTAGCATGTTTAAAGTGATTTTCATGCTTCCAGGGGCCCAAAACACAAGATTAATGGAATGGTTAAAAGTGCATGAAAATGGCCAATTTACTCACTCTGAGTTCTCAAAAAGGGTTTCTTCACCCCGGGAAGTTAATTAAATACCATTTGGAGGCATTTAATGTTCGAGCAAAAACGGCTGATTTTCGACAAAAGAGATAACACCCCCCCATTACGTCATGCTTCAGAAATGTGGAAAATGGTCCGTTTTCAAATGTTTTATTTTTGAACGTCAGTTCACATTTGTAGGTGGATCATCAGTGTTAGAGCTAAAATTAGCATGTTTAAAGTGATTTTCATGCTTCCAGGGGCTCGGGAAGTTAATTAAATACCATTTGGAGGCATTTAATGTTCGAGCAAAAACGGCTGATTTTCGACAAAAGAGATAACACCCCCCCATTACGTCATGCTTCAGAAATGTGGAAAATGGTCCGTTTTCAAATGTTTTATTTTTGAACGTCAGTTCACATTTGTAGGTGGATCATCAGTGTTAGAGCTAAAATTAGCATGTTTAAAGTGATTTTCATGCTTCCAGGGGCTCGGGAAGTTAATTAAATTCCATTTGGAGGCATTTAATGTTCGAGCAAAAACGGCTGATTTTCGACAAAAGAGATAACACCCCCCCATTACGTCATGCTTCAGAAATGTGGAAAATGGTCCGTTTTCAAATGTTTTATTTTTGAACGTCAGTTCACATTTGTAGGTGGATCATCAGTGTTAGAGCTAAAATTAGCATGTTTAAAGTGATTTTCATGCTTCCAGGAGCCCAAAAGACAAGATTTATGGAATGGTTAAAAGTGCATGAAAATGGCCAATTTACTCACTCTGAGTTCTCTAAAAGGGTTTCTTCACCCCGGGAAGTTAATTAAATACCATTTGGAGGCATTTAATGTTCGAGCAAAAACGGCTGATTTTCGACAAAAGAGATAACACCCCCCCATTACGTCATGCTTCAGAAATGTGGAAAATGGTCCGTTTTCAAATGTTTTATTTTTGAACGTCAGTTCACATTTGTAGGTGGATCATCAGTGTTAGAGCTAAAATTAGCATGTTTAAAGTGATTTTCATGCTTCCAGGGGCTCGGGAAGTTAATTAAATACCATTTGGAGGCATTTAATGTTCGAGCAAAAACGGCTGATTTTCGACAAAAGAGATAACACCCCCCCATTACGTCATGCTTCAGAAATGTGGAAAATGGTCCGTTTTCAAATGTTTTATTTTTGAACGTCAGTTCACATTTGTAGGTGGATCATCAGTGTTAGAGCTAAAATTAGCATGTTTAAAGTGATTTTCATGCTTCCAGGGGCTCGGGAAGTGAAATAAATACCATTTGGAGGCATTTAATGTTCGAGCAAAAACGGCTGATTTTCGACAAAAGAGATAACACCCCCCCATTACGTCATGCTTCAGAAATGTGGAAAATGGTCCGTTTTCAAATGTTTTATTTTTGAACGTCAGTTCACATTTGTAGGTGGATCATCAGTGTTAGAGCTAAAATTAGCATGTTTAAAGTGATTTTCATGCTTCCAGGGGCCCAAAACACAAGATTTATGGAATGGTTAAAAGTGCATGAAAATGGCCAATTTACTCACTATGAGTTCTCAAAAAGGGTTTCTTCACCCCGGGAAGTTAATTAAATACCATTTGGAGGCATTTAATGTTCGAGCAAAAACGGCTGATTTTCGACAAAAGAGATAACACCCCCCCATTATGTCATGCTTCAGAAATGTGGAAAATGGTCCGTTTTCAAATGTTTTATTTTTGAACGTCAGTTCACATTTGTAGGTGGATCATCAGTGTTAGAGCTAAAATTAGCATGTTTAAAGTGATTTTCATGCTTCCAGGGGCTCGGGAAGTTAATTAAATACCATTTGGAGGCATTTAATGTTCGAGCAAAAACGGCTGATTTTCGACAAAAGAGATAACACCCCCCCATTACGTCATGCTTCAGAAATGTGGAAAATGGTCCGTTTTCAAATGTTTTATTTTTGAACGTCAGTTCACATTTGTAGGTGGAACATCAGTGTTAGAGCTCAAATTAGCATGTTTAAAGTGATTTTCATGCTTCCAGGGGCCCAAAACACAAGATTAATGGAATGGTTAAAAGTGCATGAAAATGGCCAATTTACTCACTCTGAGTTCTCAAAAAGGGTTTCTTCACCCCGGGAAGTGAAATAAATACCATTTGGAGGCATTTAATGTTCGAGCAAAAACGGCTGATTTTCGACAAAAGAGATAACACCCCCCATTACGTCATGCTTCAGAAATGTGGAAAATGGTCCGTTTTCAAATGTTTTATTTTTGAACGTCAGTTCACATTTGTAGGTGGATCATCAGTGTTAGAGCTAAAATTAGCATGTTTAAAGTGATTTTCATGCTTCCAGGGGCTCGGGAAGTTAATTAAATACCATTTGGAGGCATTTAATGTTCGAGCAAAAACGGCTGATTTTCGACAAAAGAGATAACACCCCCCCCATTACGTCATGCTTCAGAAATGTGGAAAATGGTCCGTTTTCAAATGTTTTATTTTTGAACGTCAGTTCACATTTGTAGGTGGATCATCAGTGTTAGAGCTAAAATTAGCATGTTTAAAGTGATTTTCATGCTTCCAGGGGCTCGGGAAGTTAATTAAATACCATTTGGAGGCATTTAATGTTCGAGCAAAAACGGCTGATTTTCGACAAAAGAGATAACACCCCCCCATTACGTCATGCTTCAGAAATGTGGAAAATGGTCCGTTTTCAAATGTTTTATTTTTGAACGTCAGTTCACATTTGTAGGTGGAACATCAGTGTTAGAGCTCAAATTAGCATGTTTAAAGTGATTTTCATGCTTCCAGGGGCCCAAAACACAAGATTAATGGAATGGTTAAAAGTGCATGAAAATGGCCAATTTACTCACTCTGAGTTCTCAAAAAGGGTTTCTTCACCCCGGGAAGTGAAATAAATACCATTTGGAGGCATTTAATGTTCGAGCAAAAACGGCTGATTTTCGACAAAAGAGATAACACCCCCCCATTACGTCATGCTTCAGAAATGTGGAAAATGGTCCGTTTTCAAATGTTTTATTTTTGAACGTCAGTTCACATTTGTAGGTGGATCATCAGTGTTAGAGCTAAAATTAGCATGTTTAAAGTGATTTTCATGCTTCCAGGGGCTCGGGAAGTTAATTAAATACCATTTGGAGGCATTTAATGTTCGAGCAAAAACGGCTGATTTTCGACAAAAGAGATAACACCCCCCCATTACGTCATGCTTCAGAAATGTGGAAAATGGTCCGTTTTCAAATGTTTTATTTTTGAACGTCAGTTCACATTTGTAGGTGGATCATCAGTGTTAGAGCTAAAATTAGCATGTTTAAAGTGATTTTCATGCTTCCAGGGGCTCGGGAAGTTAATTAAATACCATTTGGAGGCATTTAATGTTCGAGCAAAAACGGCTGATTTTCGACAAAAGAGATAACACCCCCCCATTACGTCATGCTTCAGAAATGTGGAAAATGGTCCGTTTTCAAATGTTTTATTTTTGAACGTCAGTTCACATTTGTAGGTGGATCATCAGTGTTAGAGCTAAAATTAGCATGTTTAAAGTGATTTTCATGCTTCCAGGGGCTCGGGAAGTTAATTAAATACCATTTGGAGGCATTTAATGTTCGAGCAAAAACGGCTGATTTTCGACAAAAGAGATAACACCCCCCCATTACGTCATGCTTCAGAAATGTGTAAATGGTCCGTTTTCAAATGTTTTATTTTTGAACGTCAGTTCACATTTGTAGGTGGATCATCAGTGTTAGAGCTAAAATTAGCATGTTTAAAGTGATTTTCATGCTTCCAGGGGCTGGGAAGTTAATTAAATACCATTTGGAGGCATTTAATGTTCGAGCAAAAACGGCTGATTTTCGACAAAAGAGATAACACCCCCCATTACGTCATGCTTCAGAAATGTGGAAAATGGTCCGTTTTCAAATGTTTTATTTTTGAACGTCAGTTCACATTTGTAGGTGGATCATCAGTGTTAGAGCTAAAATTAGCATGTTTAAAGTGATTTTCATGCTTCCAGGGGCTCGGGAAGGGAAATAAATACCATTTGGAGGCATTTAATGTTCGAGCAAAAACGGCTGATTTTCGACAAAAGAGATAACACCCCCCCCATTACGTCATGCTTCAGAAATGTGGAAAATGGTCCGTTTTCAAATGTTTTATTTTTGAACGTCAGTTCACATTTGTAGGTGGATCATCAGTGTTAGAGCTAAAATTAGCATGTTTAAAGTGATTTTCATGCTTCCAGGGGCCCAAAACACAAGATTTATGGAATGGTTAAAAGTGCATGAAAATGGCCAATTTACTCACTCTGAGTTCTCAAAAAGGGTTTCTTCACCCCGGGAAGTTAATTAAATACCATTTGGAGGCATTTAATGTTCGAGCAAAAACGGCTGATTTTCGACAAAAGAGATAACACCCCCCCATTACGTCATGCTTCAGAAATGTGGAAAATGGTCCGTTTTCAAATGTTTTATTTTTGAACGTCAGTTCACATTTGTAGGTGGATCATCAGTGTTAGAGCTAAAATTAGCATGTTTAAAGTGATTTCATGCTTCCAGGGGCTCGGGAAGTTAATTAAATACCATTTGGAGGCATTTAATGTTCGAGCAAAAACGGCTGATTTTCGACAAAAGAGATAACACCCCCCCATTACGTCATGCTTCAGAAATGTGGAAAATGGTCCGTTTTCAAATGTTTTATTTTTGAACGTCAGTTCACATTTGTAGGTGGATCATCAGTGTTAGAGCTCAAATTAGCATGTTTAAAGTGATTTTCATGCTTCCAGGGGCCCAAAACACAAGATTAATGGAATGGTTAAAAGTGCATGAAAATGGCCAATTTACTCACTCTGAGTTCTCAAAAAGGGTTTCTTCACCCCGGGAAGTTAATTAAATACCATTTGGAGGCATTTAATGTTCGAGCAAAAACGGCTGATTTTCGACAAAAGAGATAACACCCCCCCATTACGTCATGCTTCAGAAATGTGGAAAATGGTCCGTTTTCAAATGTTTTATTTTTGAACGTCAGTTCACATTTGTAGGTGGATCATCAGTGTTAGAGCTAAAATTAGCATGTTTAAAGTGATTTTCATGCTTCCAGGGGCTCGGGAAGTTAATTAAATACCATTTGGAGGCATTTAATGTTCGAGCAAAAACGGCTGATTTTCGACAAAAGAGATAACACCCCCCCATTACGTCATGCTTCAGAAATGTGGAAAATGGTCCGTTTTCAAATGTTTTATTTTTGAACGTCAGTTCACATTTGTAGGTGGATCATCAGTGTTAGAGCTAAAATTAGCATGTTTAAAGTGATTTTCATGCTTCCAGGGGCTCGGGAAGTTAATTAAATTCCATTTGGAGGCATTTAATGTTCGAGCAAAAACGGCTGATTTTCGACAAAAGAGATAACACCCCCCCATTACGTCATGCTTCAGAAATGTGGAAAATGGTCCGTTTTCAAATGTTTTATTTTTGAACGTCAGTTCACATTTGTAGGTGGATCATCAGTGTTAGAGCTAAAATTAGCATGTTTAAAGTGATTTTCATGCTTCCAGGAGCCCAAAAGACAAGATTTATGGAATGGTTAAAAGTGCATAAAATGGCCAATTTACTCACTCTGAGTTCTCTAAAAGGGTTTCTTCACCCCGGGGAAGTTAATTAAATACCATTTGGAGGCATTTAATGTTCGAGCAAAAACGGCTGATTTTCGACAAAAGAGATAACACCCCCCCATTACGTCATGCTTCAGAAATGTGGAAAATGGTCCGTTTTCAAATGTTTTATTTTTGAACGTCAGTTCACATTTGTAGGTGGATCATCAGTGTTAGAGCTAAAATTAGCATGTTTAAAGTGATTTTCATGCTTCCAGGGGCTCGGGAAGTTAATTAAATACCATTTGGAGGCATTTAATGTTCGAGCAAAAACGGCTGATTTTCGACAAAAGAGATAACACCCCCCCATTACGTCATGCTTCAGAAATGTGGAAAATGGTCCGTTTTCAAATGTTTTATTTTTGAACGTCAGTTCACATTTGTAGGTGGATCATCAGTGTTAGAGCTAAAATTAGCATGTTTAAAGTGATTTTCATGCTTCCAGGGGCTCGGGAAGTGAAATAAATACCATTTGGAGGCATTTAATGTTCGAGCAAAAACGGCTGATTTTCGACAAAAGAGATAACACCCCCCCATTACGTCATGCTTCAGAAATGTGGAAAATGGTCCGTTTTCAAATGTTTTATTTTTGAACGTCAGTTCACATTTGTAGGTGGATCATCAGTGTTAGAGCTAAAATTAGCATGTTTAAAGTGATTTTCATGCTTCCAGGGGCCCAAAACACAAGATTTATGGAATGGTTAAAAGTGCATGAAAATGGCCAATTTACTCACTATGAGTTCTCAAAAAGGGTTTCTTCACCCCGGGAAGTTAATTAAATACCATTTGGAGGCATTTAATGTTCGAGCAAAAACGGCTGATTTTCGACAAAAGAGATAACACCCCCCCATTATGTCATGCTTCAGAAATGTGGAAAATGGTCCGTTTTCAAATGTTTTATTTTTGAACGTCAGTTCACATTTGTAGGTGGATCATCAGTGTTAGAGCTAAAATTAGCATGTTTAAAGTGATTTTCATGCTTCCAGGGGCTCGGGAAGTTAATTAAATACCATTTGGAGGCATTTAATGTTCGAGCAAAAACGGCTGATTTTCGACAAAAGAGATAACACCCCCCCATTACGTCATGCTTCAGAAATGTGGAAAATGGTCCGTTTTCAAATGTTTTATTTTTGAACGTCAGTTCACATTTGTAGGTGGAACATCAGTGTTAGAGCTCAAATTAGCATGTTTAAAGTGATTTTCATGCTTCCAGGGGCCCAAAACACAAGATTAATGGAATGGTTAAAAGTGCATGAAAATGGCCAATTTACTCACTCTGAGTTCTCAAAAAGGGTTTCTTCACCCCGGGAAGTGAAATAAATACCATTTGGAGGCATTTAATGTTCGAGCAAAAACGGCTGATTTTCGACAAAAGAGATAACACCCCCCATTACGTCATGCTTCAGAAATGTGGAAAATGGTCCGTTTTCAAATGTTTTATTTTTGAACGTCAGTTCACATTTGTAGGTGGATCATCAGTGTTAGAGCTAAAATTAGCATGTTTAAAGTGATTTTCATGCTTCCAGGGGCTCGGGAAGTTAATTAAATACCATTTGGAGGCATTTAATGTTCGAGCAAAAACGGCTGATTTTCGACAAAAGAGATAACACCCCCCCATTACGTCATGCTTCAGAAATGTGGAAAATGGTCCGTTTTCAAATGTTTTATTTTTGAACGTCAGTTCACATTTGTAGGTGGATCATCAGTGTTAGAGCTAAAATTAGCATGTTTAAAGTGATTTTCATGCTTCCAGGAGCCCAAAAGACAAGATTTATGGAATGGTTAAAAGTGCATGAAAATGGCCAATTTACTCACTCTGAGTTCTCAAAAAGGGTTTCTTCACCCCGGGAAGTTAATTAAATACCATTTGGAGGCATTTAATGTTCGAGCAAAAACGGCTGATTTTCGACAAAAGAGATAACACCCCCCCATTACGTCATGCTTCAGAAATGTGGAAAATGGTCCGTTTTCAAATGTTTTATTTTTGAACGTCAGTTCACATTTGTAGGTGGATCATCAGTGTTAGAGCTAAAATTAGCATGTTTAAAGTGATTTTCATGCTTCCAGGGGCTCGGGAAGTTAATTAAATACCATTTGGAGGCATTTAATGTTCGAGCAAAAACGGCTGATTTTCGACAAAAGAGATAACACCCCCCCATTACGTCATGCTTCAGAAATGTGGAAAATGGTCCGTTTTCAAATGTTTTATTTTTGAACGTCAGTTCACATTTGTAGGTGGATCATCAGTGTTAGAGCTAAAATTAGCATGTTTAAAGTGATTTTCATGCTTCCAGGGGCTCGGGAAGTTAATTAAATACCATTTGGAGGCATTTAATGTTCGAGCAAAAACGGCTGATTTTCGACAAAAGAGATAACACCCCCCCATTACGTCATGCTTCAGAAATGTGGAAAATGGTCCGTTTTCAAATGTTTTATTTTTGAACGTCAGTTCACATTTGTAGGTGGATCATCAGTGTTAGAGCTAAAATTAGCATGTTTAAAGTGATTTTCATGCTTCCAGGGGCTCGGGAAGTTAATTAAATACCATTTGGAGGCATTTAATGTTCGAGCAAAAACGGCTGATTTTCGACAAAAGAGATAACACCCCCCCATTACGTCATGCTTCAGAAATGTGGAAAATGGTCCGTTTTCAAATGTTTTATTTTTGAACGTCAGTTCACATTTGTAGGTGGATCATCAGTGTTAGAGCTAAAATTAGCATGTTTAAAGTGATTTTCATGCTTCCAGGGGCTCGGGAAGTTAATTAAATACCATTTGGAGGCATTTAATGTTCGAGCAAAAACGGCTGATTTTCGACAAAAGAGATAACACCCCCCCATTACGTCATGCTTCAGAAATGTGGAAAATGGTCCGTTTTCAAATGTTTTATTTTTGAACGTCAGTTCACATTTGTAGGTGGATCATCAGTGTTAGAGCTAAAATTAGCATGTTTAAAGTGATTTTCATGCTTCCAGGGGCTCGGGAAGTTAATTAAATACCATTTGGAGGCATTTAATGTTCGAGCAAAAACGGCTGATTTTCGACAAAAGAGATAACACCCCCCCATTACGTCATGCTTCAGAAATGTGGTAAATGGTCCGTTTTCAAATGTTTTATTTTTGAACGTCAGTTCACATTTGTAGGTGGATCATCAGTGTTAGAGCTAAAATTAGCATGTTTAAAGTGATTTTCATGCTTCCAGGGGCTCGGGAAGTGAAATAAATACCATTTGGAGGCATTTAATGTTCGAGCAAAAACGGCTGATTTTCGACAAAAGAGATAACACCCCCCCATTACGTCATGCTTCAGAAATGTGGAAAATGGTCCGTTTTCAAATGTTTTATTTTTGAACGTCAGTTCACATTTGTAGGTGGATCATCAGTGTTAGAGCTAAAATTAGCATGTTTAAAGTGATTTTCATGCTTCCAGGGGCTCGGGAAGTTAATTAAATACCATTTGGAGGCATTTAATGTTCGAGCAAAAACGGCTGATTTTCGACAAAAGAGATAACACCCCCCCATTACGTCATGCTTCAGAAATGTGGAAAATGGTCCGTTTTCAAATGTTTTATTTTTGAACGTCAGTTCACATTTGTAGGTGGATCATCAGTGTTAGAGCTAAAATTAGCATGTTTAAAGTGATTTTCATGCTTCCAGGGGCTCGGGAAGTTAAATAAATACCATTTGGAGGCATTTAATGTTCGAGCAAAAACGGCTGATTTTCGACAAAAGAGATAACACCCCCCCATTACGTCATGCTTCAGAAATGTGGAAAATGGTCCGTTTTCAAATGTTTTATTTTTGAACGTCAGTTCACATTTGTAGGTGGATCATCAGTGTTAGAGCTAAAATTAGCATGTTTAAAGTGATTTTCATGCTTCCAGGGGCCCAAAACACAAGATTTATGGAATGGTTAAAAGTGCATGAAAATGGCCAATTTACTCACTATGAGTTCTCAAAAAGGGTTTCTTCACCCCGGGAAGTTAATTAAATACCATTTGGAGGCATTTAATGTTCGAGCAAAAACGGCTGATTTTCGACAAAAGAGATAACACCCCCCCATTATGTCATGCTTCAGAAATGTGGAAAATGGTCCGTTTTCAAATGTTTTATTTTTGAACGTCAGTTCACATTTGTAGGTGGATCATCAGTGTTAGAGCTAAAATTAGCATGTTTAAAGTGATTTTCATGCTTCCAGGGGCTCGGGAAGTTAATTAAATACCATTTGGAGGCATTTAATGTTCGAGCAAAAACGGCTGATTTTCGACAAAAGAGATAACACCCCCCCATTACGTCATGCTTCAGAAATGTGGAAAATGGTCCGTTTTCAAATGTTTTATTTTTGAACGTCAGTTCACATTTGTAGGTGGAACATCAGTGTTAGAGCTCAAATTAGCATGTTTAAAGTGATTTTCATGCTTCCAGGGGCCCAAAACACAAGATTAATGGAATGGTTAAAAGTGCATGAAAATGGCCAATTTACTCACTCTGAGTTCTCAAAAAGGGTTTCTTCACCCCGGGAAGTGAAATAAATACCATTTGGAGGCATTTAATGTTCGAGCAAAAACGGCTGATTTTCGACAAAAGAGATAACAGCCCCATTACGTCATGCTTCAGAAATGTGGAAAATGGTCCGTTTTCAAATGTTTTATTTTTGAACGTCAGTTCACATTTGTAGGTGGATCATCAGTGTTAGAGCTAAAATTAGCATGTTTAAAGTGATTTTCATGCTTCCAGGGGCTCGGGAAGTTAATTAAATACCATTTGGAGGCATTTAATGTTCGAGCAAAAACGGCTGATTTTCGACAAAAGAGATAACACCCCCCCATTACGTCATGCTTCAGAAATGTGGAAAATGGTCCGTTTTCAAATGTTTTATTTTTGAACGTCAGTTCACATTTGTAGGTGGATCATCAGTGTTAGAGCTAAAATTAGCATGTTTAAAGTGATTTTCATGCTTCCAGGGGCTCGGGAAGTTAATTAAATTCCATTTGGAGGCATTTAATGTTCGAGCAAAAACGGCTGATTTTCGACAAAAGAGATAACACCCCCCCATTACGTCATGCTTCAGAAATGTGGAAAATGGTCCGTTTTCAAATGTTTTATTTTTGAACGTCAGTTCACATTTGTAGGTGGATCATCAGTGTTAGAGCTAAAATTAGCATGTTTAAAGTGATTTTCATGCTTCCAGGAGCCCAAAAGACAAGATTTATGGAATGGTTAAAAGTGCATGAAAATGGCCAATTTACTCACTCTGAGTTCTCTAAAAGGGTTTCTTCACCCCGGGAAGTTAATTAAATACCATTTGGAGGCATTTAATGTTCGAGCAAAAACGGCTGATTTTCGACAAAAGAGATAACACCCCCCCATTACGTCATGCTTCAGAAATGTGGAAAATGGTCCGTTTTCAAATGTTTTATTTTTGAACGTCAGTTCACATTTGTAGGTGGATCATCAGTGTTAGAGCTAAAATTAGCATGTTTAAAGTGATTTTCATGCTTCCAGGGGCTCGGGAAGTTAATTAAATACCATTTGGAGGCATTTAATGTTCGAGCAAAAACGGCTGATTTTCGACAAAAGAGATAACACCCCCCCATTACGTCATGCTTCAGAAATGTGGAAAATGGTCCGTTTTCAAATGTTTTATTTTTGAACGTCAGTTCACATTTGTAGGTGGATCATCAGTGTTAGAGCTAAAATTAGCATGTTTAAAGTGATTTTCATGCTTCCAGGGGCTCGGGAAGTGAAATAAATACCATTTGGAGGCATTTAATGTTCGAGCAAAAACGGCTGATTTTCGACAAAAGAGATAACACCCCCCCATTACGTCATGCTTCAGAAATGTGGAAAATGGTCCGTTTTCAAATGTTTTATTTTTGAACGTCAGTTCACATTTGTAGGTGGATCATCAGTGTTAGAGCTAAAATTAGCATGTTTAAAGTGATTTTCATGCTTCCAGGGGCCCAAAACACAAGATTTATGGAATGGTTAAAAGTGCATGAAAATGGCCAATTTACTCACTATGAGTTCTCAAAAAGGGTTTCTTCACCCCGGGAAGTTAATTAAATACCATTTGGAGGCATTTAATGTTCGAGCAAAAACGGCTGATTTTCGACAAAAGAGATAACACCCCCCCATTATGTCATGCTTCAGAAATGTGGAAAATGGTCCGTTTTCAAATGTTTTATTTTTGAACGTCAGTTCACATTTGTAGGTGGATCATCAGTGTTAGAGCTAAAATTAGCATGTTTAAAGTGATTTTCATGCTTCCAGGGGCTCGGGAAGTTAATTAAATACCATTTGGAGGCATTTAATGTTCGAGCAAAAACGGCTGATTTTCGACAAAAGAGATAACACCCCCCCATTACGTCATGCTTCAGAAATGTGGAAAATGGTCCGTTTTCAAATGTTTTATTTTTGAACGTCAGTTCACATTTGTAGGTGGAACATCAGTGTTAGAGCTCAAATTAGCATGTTTAAAGTGATTTTCATGCTTCCAGGGGCCCAAAACACAAGATTAATGGAATGGTTAAAAGTGCATGAAAATGGCCAATTTACTCACTCTGAGTTCTCAAAAAGGGTTTCTTCACCCCGGGAAGTGAAATAAATACCATTTGGAGGCATTTAATGTTCGAGCAAAAACGGCTGATTTTCGACAAAAGAGATAACACCCCCCATTACGTCATGCTTCAGAAATGTGGAAAATGGTCCGTTTTCAAATGTTTTATTTTTGAACGTCAGTTCACATTTGTAGGTGGATCATCAGTGTTAGAGCTAAAATTAGCATGTTTAAAGTGATTTTCATGCTTCCAGGGGCTCGGGAAGTTAATTAAATACCATTTGGAGGCATTTAATGTTCGAGCAAAAACGGCTGATTTTCGACAAAAGAGATAACACCCCCCCATTACGTCATGCTTCAGAAATGTGGAAAATGGTCCGTTTTCAAATGTTTTATTTTTGAACGTCAGTTCACATTTGTAGGTGGATCATCAGTGTTAGAGCTAAAATTAGCATGTTTAAAGTGATTTTCATGCTTCCAGGGGCTCGGGAAGTTAATTAAATACCATTTGGAGGCATTTAATGTTCGAGCAAAAACGGCTGATTTTCGACAAAAGAGATAACACCCCCCCATTACGTCATGCTTCAGAAATGTGGAAAATGGTCCGTTTTCAAATGTTTTATTTTTGAACGTCAGTTCACATTTGTAGGTGGATCATCAGTGTTAGAGCTAAAATTAGCATGTTTAAAGTGATTTTCATGCTTCCAGGAGCCCAAAAGACAAGATTTATGGAATGGTTAAAAGTGCATGAAAATGGCCAATTTACTCACTCTGAGTTCTCAAAAGGGGTTTCTTCACCCCGGGAAGTTAATTAAATACCATTTGGAGGCATTTAATGTTCGAGCAAAAACGGCTGATTTTCGACAAAAGAGATAACACCCCCCCATTACGTCATGCTTCAGAAATGTGGAAAATGGTCCGTTTTCAAATGTTGTATTTTTGAACGTCAGTTCACATTTGTAGGTGGATCATCAGTGTTAGAGCTAAAATTAGCATGTTTAAAGTGATTTTCATGCTTCCAGGGGCTTGGGAAGTTAATTAAATACCATTTGGAGGCATTTAATGTTCGAGCAAAAACGGCTGATTTTCGACAAAAGAGATAACACCCCCCCATTACGTCATGCTTCAGAAATGTGGAAAATGGTCCGTTTTCAAATGTTTTATTTTTGAACGTCAGTTCACATTTGTAGGTGGATCATCAGTGTTAGAGCTAAAATTAGCATGTTTAAAGTGATTTTCATGCTTCCAGGGGCTCGGGAAGTGAAATAAATACCATTTGGAGGCATTTAATGTTCGAGCAAAAACGGCTGATTTTCGACAAAAGAGATAACACCCCCCCATTACGTCATACTTCAGAAATGTGGAAAATGGTCCGTTTTCAAATGTTTTATTTTTGAACGTCAGTTCACATTTGTAGGTGGATCATCAGTGTTAGAGCTAAAATTAGCATGTTTAAAGTGATTTTCATGCTTCCAGGGGCCCAAAACACAAGATTTATGGAATGGTTAAAAGTGCATGAAAATGGCCAATTTACTCACTATGAGTTCTCAAAAAGGGTTTCTTCACCCCGGGAAGTTAATTAAATACCATTTGGAGGCATTTAATGTTCGAGCAAAAACGGCTGATTTTCGACAAAAGAGATAACACCCCCCCATTACGTCATGCTTCAGAAATGTGGAAAATGGTCCGTTTTCAAATGTTTTATTTTTGAACGTCAGTTCACATTTGTAGGTGGATCATCAGTGTTAGAGCTAAAATTAGCATGTTTAAAGTGATTTTCATGCTTCCAGGGGCTCGGGAAGTTAATTAAATACCATTTGGAGGCATTTAATGTTCGAGCAAAAACGGCTGATTTTCGACAAAAGAGATAACACCCCCCCATTACGTCATGCTTCAGAAATGTGGAAAATGGTCCGTTTTCAAATGTTTTATTTTTGAACGTCAGTTCACATTTGTAGGTGGAACATCAGTGTTAGAGCTCAAATTAGCATGTTTAAAGTGATTTTCATGCTTCCAGGGGCCCAAAACACAAGATTAATGGAATGGTTAAAAGTGCATGAAAATGGCCAATTTACTCACTCTGAGTTCTCAAAAAGGGTTTCTTCACCCCGGGAAGTGAAATAAATACCATTTGGAGGCATTTAATGTTCGAGCAAAAACGGCTGATTTTCGACAAAAGAGATAACACCCCCCCATTACGTCATGCTTCAGAAATGTGGAAAATGGTCCGTTTTCAAATGTTTTATTTTTGAACGTCAGTTCACATTTGTAGGTGGATCATCAGTGTTAGAGCTAAAATTAGCATGTTTAAAGTGATTTTCATGCTTCCAGGGGCTCGGGAAGTTAATTAAATACCATTTGGAGGCATTTAATGTTCGAGCAAAAACGGCTGATTTTCGACAAAAGAGATAACACCCCCCCATTACGTCATGCTTCAGAAATGTGGAAAATGGTCCGTTTTCAAATGTTTTATTTTTGAACGTCAGTTCACATTTGTAGGTGGATCATCAGTGTTAGAGCTAAAATTAGCATGTTTAAAGTGATTTTCATGCTTCCAGGGGCTCGGGAAGTTAATTAAATACCATTTGGAGGCATTTAATGTTCGAGCAAAAACGGCTGATTTTCGACAAAAGAGATAACACCCCCCCATTACGTCATGCTTCAGAAATGTGGAAAATGGTCCGTTTTCAAATGTTTTATTTTTGAACGTCAGTTCACATTTGTAGGTGGATCATCAGTGTTAGAGCTAAAATTAGCATGTTTAAAGTGATTTTCATGCTTCCAGGGGCTCGGGAAGTTAATTAAATACCATTTGGAGGCATTTAATGTTCGAGCAAAAACGGCTGATTTTCGACAAAAGAGATAACACCCCCCCATTACGTCATGCTTCAGAAATGTGGTAAATGGTCCGTTTTCAAATGTTTTATTTTTGAACGTCAGTTCACATTTGTAGGTGGATCATCAGTGTTAGAGCTAAAATTAGCATGTTTAAAGTGATTTTCATGCTTCCAGGGGCTCGGGAAGTGAAATAAATACCATTTGGAGGCATTTAATGTTCGAGCAAAAACGGCTGATTTTCGACAAAAGAGATAACACCCCCCCATTACGTCATGCTTCAGAAATGTGGAAAATGGTCCGTTTTCAAATGTTTTATTTTTGAACGTCAGTTCACATTTGTAGGTGGATCATCAGTGTTAGAGCTAAAATTAGCATGTTTAAAGTGATTTTCATGCTTCCAGGGGCTCGGGAAGTTAATTAAATACCATTTGGAGGCATTTAATGTTCGAGCAAAAACGGCTGATTTTCGACAAAAGAGATAACACCCCCCCATTACGTCATGCTTCAGAAATGTGGAAAATGGTCCGTTTTCAAATGTTTTATTTTTGAACGTCAGTTCACATTTGTAGGTGGATCATCAGTGTTAGAGCTAAAATTAGCATGTTTAAAGTGATTTTCATGCTTCCAGGGGCTCGGGAAGTTAAATAAATACCATTTGGAGGCATTTAATGTTCGAGCAAAAACGGCTGATTTTCGACAAAAGAGATAACACCCCCCCATTACGTCATGCTTCAGAAATGTGGAAAATGGTCCGTTTTCAAATGTTTTATTTTTGAACGTCAGTTCACATTTGTAGGTGGATCATCAGTGTTAGAGCTAAAATTAGCATGTTTAAAGTGATTTTCATGCTTCCAGGGGCCCAAAACACAAGATTTATGGAATGGTTAAAAGTGCATGAAAATGGCCAATTTACTCACTATGAGTTCTCAAAAAGGGTTTCTTCACCCCGGGAAGTTAATTAAATACCATTTGGAGGCATTTAATGTTCGAGCAAAAACGGCTGATTTTCGACAAAAGAGATAACACCCCCCCATTACGTCATGCTTCAGAAATGTGGAAAATGGTCCGTTTTCAAATGTTTTATTTTTGAACGTCAGTTCACATTTGTAGGTGGATCATCAGTGTTAGAGCTAAAATTAGCATGTTTAAAGTGATTTTCATGCTTCCAGGGGCTCGGGAAGTTAATTAAATACCATTTGGAGGCATTTAATGTTCGAGCAAAAACGGCTGATTTTCGACAAAAGAGATAACACCCCCCCATTACGTCATGCTTCAGAAATGTGGTAAATGGTCCGTTTTCAAATGTTTTATTTTTGAACGTCAGTTCACATTTGTAGGTGGATCATCAGTGTTAGAGCTAAAATTAGCATGTTTAAAGTGATTTTCATGCTTCCAGGGGCTCGGGAAGTGAAATAAATACCATTTGGAGGCATTTAATGTTCGAGCAAAAACGGCTGATTTTCGACAAAAGAGATAACACCCCCCCATTACGTCATGCTTCAGAAATGTGGAAAATGGTCCGTTTTCAAATGTTTTATTTTTGAACGTCAGTTCACATTTGTAGGTGGATCATCAGTGTTAGAGCTAAAATTAGCATGTTTAAAGTGATTTTCATGCTTCCAGGGGCTCGGGAAGTTAATTAAATACCATTTGGAGGCATTTAATGTTCGAGCAAAAACGGCTGATTTTCGACAAAAGAGATAACACCCCCCCATTACGTCATGCTTCAGAAATGTGGAAAATGGTCCGTTTTCAAATGTTTTATTTTTGAACGTCAGTTCACATTTGTAGGTGGATCATCAGTGTTAGAGCTAAAATTAGCATGTTTAAAGTGATTTTCATGCTTCCAGGGGCTCGGGAAGTTAAATAAATACCATTTGGAGGCATTTAATGTTCGAGCAAAAACGGCTGATTTTCGACAAAAGAGATAACACCCCCCCATTACGTCATGCTTCAGAAATGTGGAAAATGGTCCGTTTTCAAATGTTTTATTTTTGAACGTCAGTTCACATTTGTAGGTGGATCATCAGTGTTAGAGCTAAAATTAGCATGTTTAAAGTGATTTTCATGCTTCCAGGGGCCCAAAACACAAGATTTATGGAATGGTTAAAAGTGCATGAAAATGGCCAATTTACTCACTATGAGTTCTCAAAAAGGGTTTCTTCACCCCGGGAAGTTAATTAAATACCATTTGGAGGCATTTAATGTTCGAGCAAAAACGGCTGATTTTCGACAAAAGAGATAACACCCCCCCATTATGTCATGCTTCAGAAATGTGGAAAATGGTCCGTTTTCAAATGTTTTATTTTTGAACGTCAGTTCACATTTGTAGGTGGATCATCAGTGTTAGAGCTAAAATTAGCATGTTTAAAGTGATTTTCATGCTTCCAGGGGCTCGGGAAGTTAATTAAATACCATTTGGAGGCATTTAATGTTCGAGCAAAAACGGCTGATTTTCGACAAAAGAGATAACACCCCCCCATTACGTCATGCTTCAGAAATGTGGAAAATGGTCCGTTTTCAAATGTTTTATTTTTGAACGTCAGTTCACATTTGTAGGTGGAACATCAGTGTTAGAGCTCAAATTAGCATGTTTAAAGTGATTTTCATGCTTCCAGGGGCCCAAAACACAAGATTAATGGAATGGTTAAAAGTGCATGAAAATGGCCAATTTACTCACTCTGAGTTCTCAAAAAGGGTTTCTTCACCCCGGGAAGTGAAATAAATACCATTTGGAGGCATTTAATGTTCGAGCAAAAACGGCTGATTTTCGACAAAAGAGATAACAGCCCCATTACGTCATGCTTCAGAAATGTGGAAAATGGTCCGTTTTCAAATGTTTTATTTTTGAACGTCAGTTCACATTTGTAGGTGGATCATCAGTGTTAGAGCTAAAATTAGCATGTTTAAAGTGATTTTCATGCTTCCAGGGGCTCGGGAAGTTAATTAAATACCATTTGGAGGCATTTAATGTTCGAGCAAAAACGGCTGATTTTCGACAAAAGAGATAACACCCCCCCATTACGTCATGCTTCAGAAATGTGGAAAATGGTCCGTTTTCAAATGTTTTATTTTTGAACGTCAGTTCACATTTGTAGGTGGATCATCAGTGTTAGAGCTAAAATTAGCATGTTTAAAGTGATTTTCATGCTTCCAGGGGCTCGGGAAGTTAATTAAATACCATTTGGAGGCATTTAATGTTCGAGCAAAAACGGCTGATTTTCGACAAAAGAGATAACACCCCCCCATTACGTCATGCTTCAGAAATGTGGAAAATGGTCCGTTTTCAAATGTTTTATTTTTGAACGTCAGTTCACATTTGTAGGTGGATCATCAGTGTTAGAGCTAAAATTAGCATGTTTAAAGTGATTTTCATGCTTCCAGGAGCCCAAAAGACAAGATTTATGGAATGGTTAAAAGTGCATGAAAATGGCCAATTTACTCACTCTGAGTTCTCAAAAAGGGTTTCTTCACCCCGGGAAGTTAATTAAATACCATTTGGAGGCATTTAATGTTCGAGCAAAAACGGCTGATTTTCGACAAAAGAGATAACACCCCCCCATTACGTCATGCTTCAGAAATGTGGAAAATGGTCCGTTTTCAAATGTTTTATTTTTGAACGTCAGTTCACATTTGTAGGTGGATCATCAGTGTTAGAGCTAAAATTAGCATGTTTAAAGTGATTTTCATGCTTCCAGGGGCTCGGGAAGTTAATTAAATACCATTTGGAGGCATTTAATGTTCGAGCAAAAACGGCTGATTTTCGACAAAAGAGATAACACCCCCCCATTACGTCATGCTTCAGAAATGTGGAAAATGGTCCGTTTTCAAATGTTTTATTTTTGAACGTCAGTTCACATTTGTAGGTGGAACATCAGTGTTAGAGCTCAAATTAGCATGTTTAAAGTGATTTTCATGCTTCCAGGGGCCCAAAACACAAGATTAATGGAATGGTTAAAAGTGCATGAAAATGGCCAATTTACTCACTCTGAGTTCTCAAAAAGGGTTTCTTCACCCCGGGAAGTGAAATAAATACCATTTGGAGGCATTTAATGTTCGAGCAAAAACGGCTGATTTTCGACAAAAGAGATAACACCCCCCCATTACGTCATGCTTCAGAAATGTGGAAAATGGTCCGTTTTCAAATGTTTTATTTTTGAACGTCAGTTCACATTTGTAGGTGGATCATCAGTGTTAGAGCTAAAATTAGCATGTTTAAAGTGATTTTCATGCTTCCAGGGGCTCGGGAAGTTAATTAAATACCATTTGGAGGCATTTAATGTTCGAGCAAAAACGGCTGATTTTCGACAAAAGAGATAACACCCCCCCATTACGTCATGCTTCAGAAATGTGGAAAATGGTCCGTTTTCAAATGTTTTATTTTTGAACGTCAGTTCACATTTGTAGGTGGATCATCAGTGTTAGAGCTAAAATTAGCATGTTTAAAGTGATTTTCATGCTTCCAGGGGCTCGGGAAGTTAATTAAATACCATTTGGAGGCATTTAATGTTCGAGCAAAAACGGCTGATTTTCGACAAAAGAGATAACACCCCCCCATTACGTCATGCTTCAGAAATGTGGTAAATGGTCCGTTTTCAAATGTTTTATTTTTGAACGTCAGTTCACATTTGTAGGTGGATCATCAGTGTTAGAGCTAAAATTAGCATGTTTAAAGTGATTTTCATGCTTCCAGGGGCTCGGGAAGTGAAATAAATACCATTTGGAGGCATTTAATGTTCGAGCAAAAACGGCTGATTTTCGACAAAAGAGATAACACCCCCCCATTACGTCATGCTTCAGAAATGTGGAAAATGGTCCGTTTTCAAATGTTTTATTTTTGAACGTCAGTTCACATTTGTAGGTGGATCATCAGTGTTAGAGCTAAAATTAGCATGTTTAAAGTGATTTTCATGCTTCCAGGGGCTCGGGAAGTTAATTAAATACCATTTGGAGGCATTTAATGTTCGAGCAAAAACGGCTGATTTTCGACAAAAGAGATAACACCCCCCCATTACGTCATGCTTCAGAAATGTGGAAAATGGTCCGTTTTCAAATGTTTTATTTTTGAACGTCAGTTCACATTTGTAGGTGGATCATCAGTGTTAGAGCTAAAATTAGCATGTTTAAAGTGATTTTCATGCTTCCAGGGGCTCGGGAAGTTAAATAAATACCATTTGGAGGCATTTAATGTTCGAGCAAAAACGGCTGATTTTCGACAAAAGAGATAACACCCCCCCATTACGTCATGCTTCAGAAATGTGGAAAATGGTCCATTTTCAAAAGTTTTATTTTTGAACGTCAGTTCACATTTGTAGGTGGATCATCAGTGTTAGAGCTAAAATTAGCATGTTTAAAGTGATTTTCATGCTTCCAGGAGCTCGGGAAGTTAATTAAATACCATTTGGAGGCATTTAATGTTCGAGCAAAAACGGCTGATTTTCGACAAAAGAGATAACACCCCCCCATTACGTCATGCTTCAGAAATGTGGAAAATGGTCCGTTTTCAAATGTTTTATTTTTGAACGTCAGTTCACATTTGTAGGTGGATCATCAGTGTTAGAGCTAAAATTAGCATGTTTAAAGTGATTTTCATGCTTCCAGGGGCCCAAAACACAAGATTTATGGAATGGTTAAAAGTGCATGAAAATGGCCAATTTACTCACTCTGAGTTCTCAAAAAGGGTTTCTTCACCCCGGGAAGTTAATTAAATACCATTTGGAGGCATTTAATGTTCGAGCAAAAACGGCTGATTTTCGACAAAAGAGATAACACCCCCCCATTACGTCATGCTTCAGAAATGTGGAAAATGGTCCGTTTTCAAATGTTTTATTTTTGAACGTCAGTTCACATTTGTAGGTGGATCATCAGTGTTAGAGCTAAAATTAGCATGTTTAAAGTGATTTTCATGCTTCCAGGGGCTCGGGAAGTGAAATAAATACCATTTGGAGGCATTTAATGTTCGAGCAAAAACGGCTGATTTTCGACAAAAGAGATAACACCCCCCCATTACGTCATGTTTCAGAAATGTGGAAAATGGTCCGTTTTCAAATGTTTTATTTTTGAACGTCAGTTCACATTTGTAGGTTGATCATCAGTGTTAGAGCTAAAATTAGCATGTTTAAAGTGATTTTCATGCTTCCAGGGGCTCGGGAAGTTAATTAAATACCATTTGGAGGCATTTAATGTTCGAGCAAAAACGGCTGATTTTCGACAAAAGAGATAACACCCCCCCATTACGTCATGCTTCAGAAATGTGGAAAATGGTGCGTTTTCAAATGTTTTATTTTTGAACGTCAGTTCACATTTGTAGGTGGATCATCAGTGTTAGAGCTAAAATTAGCATGTTTAAAGTGATTTTCATGCTTCCAGGGGCTCGGGAAGTGAAATAAATACCATTTGGAGGCATTTAATGTTCGAGCAAAAACGGCTGATTTTCGACAAAAGAGATAACACCCCCCCATTACGTCATGTTTCAGAAATGTGGAAAATGGTCCGTTTTCAAATGTTTTATTTTTGAACGTCAGTTCACATTTGTAGGTGGATCATCAGTGTTAGAGCTAAAATTAGCATGTTTAAAGTGATTTTCATGCTTCCAGGGGCTCGGGAAGTTAATTAAATACCATTTGGAGGCATTTAATGTTCGAGCAAAAACGGCTGATTTTCGACAAAAGAGATAACACCCCCCCATTACGTCATGCTTCAGAAATGTGGAAAATGGTCCGTTTTCAAATGTTTTATTTTTGAACGTCAGTTCACATTTGTAGGTGGATCATCAGTGTTAGAGCTAAAATTAGCATGTTTAAAGTGATTTTCATGCTTCCAGGGGCCCAAAACACAAGATTTATGGAATGGTTAAAAGTGCATGACAATGGCCAATTTACTCACTCTGAGTTCTCAAAAAGGGTTTCTTCACCCCGGGAAGTTAATTAAATACCATTTGGAGGCATTTAATGTTCGAACAAAAACGGCTGATTTTCGACAAAAGAGATAACACCCCCCCATTACGTCATGCTTCAGAAATGTGGAAAATGGTCCGTTTTCAAATGTTTTATTTTTGAACGTCAGTTCACATTTGTAGGTGGATCATCAGTGTTAGAGCTAAAATTAGCATGTTTAAAGTGATTTTCATGCTTCCAGGGGCCCAAAACACAAGATTTATGGAATGGTTAAAAGTGCATGAAAATGGCCAATTTACTCACTCTGAGTTCTCAAAAAGGGTTTCTTTACCCCGGGAAGTTAATTAAATACCATTTGGAGGCATTTAATGTTCGAGCAAAAACGGCTGATTTTCGACAAAAGAGATAACACCCCCCCATTACGTCATGCTTCAGAAATGTGGAAAATGGTCCGTTTTCAAATGTTTTATTTTTGAACGTCAGTTCACATTTGTAGGTGGATCATCAGTGTTAGAGCTAAAATTAGCATGTTTAAAGTGATTTTCATGCTTCCAGGGGCTCGGGAAGTTAATTAAATACCATTTGGAGGCATTTAATGTTCGAGCAAAAACGGCTGATTTTCGACAAAAGAGATAACACCCCCCCATTACGTCATGCTTCAGAAATGTGGAAAATGGTCCGTTTTCAAATGTTTTATTTTTGAACGTCAGTTCACATTTGTAGGTGGATCATCAGTGTTAGAGCTAAAATTAGCATGTTTAAAGTGATTTTCATGCTTCCAGGGGCTCGGGAAGTGAAATAAATACCATTTGGAGGCATTTAATGTTCGAGCAAAAACGGCTGATTTTCGACACAAGAGATAACACCCCCCCATTACGTCATGCTTCAGAAATGTGGAAAATGGTCCGTTTTCAAATGTTTTATTTTTGAACGTCAGTTCACATTTGTAGGTGGATCATCAGTGTTAGAGCTAAAATTAGCATGTTTAAAGTGATTTTCATGCTTCCAGGGGCCCAAAACACAAGATTTATGGAATGGTTAAAAGTGCATGAAAATGGCCAATTTACTCACTCTGAGTTCTCAAAAAGGGTTTCTTCACCCCGGGAAGTGAAATAAATACCATTTGGAGGCATTTAATGTTCGAGCAAAAACGGCTGATTTTCGACAAAAGAGATAACACCCCCCCATTACGTCATGCTTCAGAAATGTGGAAAATGGTCCGTTTTCAAATGTTTTATTTTTGAACGTCAGTTCACATTTGTAGGTGGATCATCAGTGTTAGAGCTAAAATTAGCATGTTTAAAGTGATTTTCATGCTTCCAGGGGCTCGGGAAGTTAATTAAATACCATTTGGAGGCATTTAATGTTCAAGCAAAAACGGCTGATTTTCGACAAAAGAGATAACACCCCCCCATTACGTCATGCTTCAGAAATGTGGAAAATGGTCCGTTTTCAAATGTTTTATTTTTGAACGTCAGTTCACATTTGTAGGTGGATCATCAGTGTTAGAGCTAAAATTAGCATGTTTAAAGTGATTTTCATGCTTCCAGGGGCTCGGGAAGTTAATTAAATACCATTTGGAGGCATTTAATGTTCGAGCAAAAACGGCTGATTTTCGACAAAAGAGATAACACCCCCCCATTACGTCATGCTTCAGAAATGTGGAAAATGGTCCGTTTTCAAATGTTTTATTTTTGAACGTCAGTTCACATTTGTAGGTGGATCATCAGTGTTAGAGCTAAAATTAGCATGTTTAAAGTGATTTTCATGCTTCCTGGGGCCCAAAACACAAGATTTATGGAATGGTTAAAAGTGCATGAAAATGGCCAATTTACTCACTCTGAGTTCTCAAAAAGGGTTTCTTCACCCCGGGAAGTTAATTCAATACCATTTGGAGGCATTTAATGTTCGAGCAAAAACGGCTGATTTTCGACAAAAGAGATAACACCCCCCCATAACGTCATGCTTCAGAAATGTGGAAAATGGTCAGTTTTCAAATGTTTTATTTTTGAACGTCAGTTCACATTTGTAGGTGGATCATCAGTGTTAGAGCTAAAATTAGCATGTTTAAAGTGATTTTCATGCTTCCAGGGGCTCGGGAAGTTAATTAAATACCATTTGGAGGCATTTAATGTTCGAGCAAAAACGGCTGATTTTCGACAAAAGAGATAACACCCCCCCATTACGTCATGCTTCAGAAATGTGGAAAATGGTCCGTTTTCAAATGTTTTATTTTTGAACGTAAGTTCACATTTGTAGGTGGATCATCAGTGTTAGAGCTAAAATTAGCATGTTTAAAGTGATTTTCATGCTTCCAGGGGCCCAAAACACAAGATTTATGGAATCGTTAAAAGTGCATGAAAATGGCCAATTTACTCACTGTGAGTTCTCAAAAAGGGTTTCTTCACCCCGGGAAGTTAATTAAATACCATTTGGAGGCATTTAATGTTCGAGCAAAAACGGCTGATTTTCGACAAAAGAGATAACACCCCCCCATTACGTCATGCTTCAGAAATGTGGAAAATGGTCCGTTTTCAAATGTTTTATTTTTGAACGTCAGTTCACATTTGTAGGTGGATCATCAGTGTTAGATCTAAAATTAGCATGTTTAAAGTGATTTTCATGCTTCCAGGGGCCCAAAACACAAGATTAATGGAATGGTTAAAAGTGCATGAAAATGGCCAATTTACTCACTCTGAGTTCTCAAAAAGGGTTTCTTCACCCCGGGAAGTGAAATAAATACCATTTGGAGGCATTTAATGTTCGAGCAAAAACGGCTGATTTTCGACAAAAGAGATAACACCCCCCCATTACGTCATGCTTCAGAAATGTGGAAAATGGTTCGTTTCCAAATGTTATATTTTTGAACGTCAGTTCACATTTGTAGGTGGATCATCAGTGTTAGAGCTAAAATTAGCATGTTTAAAGTGATTTTCATGCTTCCAGGGGCTCGGGAAGTTAATTAAATACCATTTGGAGGCATTTAATGTTCGAGCAAAAACGGCTGATTTTCGACAAAAGAGATAACACCCCCCCCATTACGTCATGCTTCAGAAATGTGGAAAATGGTCCGTTTTCAAATGTTTTATTTTTGAACGTCAGTTCACATTTGTAGGTGGATCATCAGTGTTAGAGCTAAAATTAGCATGTTTAAAGTGATTTTCATGCTTCCAGGGGCTCGGGAAGTTAATTAAATACCATTTGGAGGCATTTAATGTTCGAGCAAAAACGGCTGATTTTCGACAAAAGAGATAACACCCCCCCATTACGTCATGCTTCAGAAATGTGGAAAATGGTCCGTTTTCAAATGTTTTATTTTTGAACGTCAGTTCACATTTGTAGGTGGATCATCAGTGTTAGAGCTAAAATTAGCATGTTTAAAGTGATTTTCATGCTTCCAGGGGCTCGGGAAGTGAAATAAATACCATTTGGAGGCATTTAATGTTCGAGCAAAAACGGCTGATTTTCGACAAAAGAGATAACACCCCCCCCATTACGTCATGCTTCAGAAATGTGGAAAATGGTCCATTTTCAAATGTTTTATTTTTGAACGTCAGTTCACATTTGTAGGTGGATCATCAGTGTTAGAGCTAAAATTAGCATGTTTAAAGTGATTTTCATGCTTCCAGGGGCTCGGGAAGTTAATTAAATACCATTTGGAGGCATTTAATGTTCGAGCAAAAACGGCTGATTTTCGACAAAAGAGATAACACCCCCCCATTACGTCATGCTTCAGAAATGTGGAAAATGGTCCGTTTTCAAATGTTTTATTTTTGAACGTCAGTTCACATTTGTAGGTGGATCATCAGTGTTAGAGCTAAAATTAGCATGTTTAAAGTGATTTTCATGCTTCCAGGGGCCCAAAACACAAGATTCATGGAATGGTTAAAAGTGCATGAAAATGGCCAATTTACTCACTCTGAGTTCTCAAAAAGGGTTTCTTCACCCCGGGAAGTTAATTAAATACCATTTGGAGGCATTTAATGTTCGAGCAAAAACGGCTGATTTTCGACAAAAGAGATAACACCCCCCCATTACGTCATGCTTCAGAAATGTGGAAAATGGTCCGTTTTCAAATGTTTTATTTTTGAACGTCAGTTCACATTTGTAGGTGGATCATCAGTGTTAGAGCTAAAATTAGCATGTTTAAAGTGATTTTCATGCTTCCAGGGGCTCGGGAAGGTAATTAAATACCATTTGGAGGCATTTAATGTTCGAGCAAAAACGGCTGATTTTCGACAAAAGAGATAACACCCCCCAATTACGTCATGCTTCAGAAATGTGGAAAATGGTCCGTTTTCAAATGTTTTATTTTTGAACGTCAGTTCACATTTGTAGGTGGATCATCAGTGTTAGAGCTAAAATTAGCATGTTTAAAGTGATTTTCATGCTTCCAGGGGCCCAAAACACAAGATTTATGGAATGGTTAAAAGTGCATGAAAATGGCCAATTTACTCACTCTGAGTTCTCAAAAAGGGTTTCTTCACCCCGGGAAGTGAAATAAATACCATTTGGAGGCATTTAATGTTCGAGCAAAAACGGCTGATTTTCGACAAAAGAGATAACACCCCCCCATTACGTCATGCTTCAGAAATGTGGAAAATGGTCCGTTTTCAAATGTTTTATTTTTGAACGTCAGTTCACATTTGTAGGTGGATCATCAGTGTTAGAGCTAAAATTAGCATGTTTAAAGTGATTTTCATGCTTCCAGGTGCCCAAAACACAAGATTTATGGAATGGTTAAAAGTGCATGAAAATGGCCAATTTACTCACTCTGAGTTCTCAAAAAGGGTTTCTTCACCCCGGGAAGTTAATTAAATACCATTTGGAGGCATTTAATGTTCGAGCAAAAACGGCTGATTTTCGACAAAAGAGATAACACCCCCCCATTACGTCATGCTTCAGAAATGTGGAAAATGGTCCGTTTTCAAATGTTTTATTTTTGAACGTCAGTTCACATTTGTAGGTGGATCATCAGTGTTAGAGCTAAAATTAGCATGTTTAAAGTGATTTTCATGCTTCCAGGGGCTCGGGAAGTTAATTAAATACCATTTGGAGGCATTTAATGTTCGAGCAAAAACGGCTGATTTTCGACAAAAGAGATAACACCCCCCCATTACGTCATGCTTCAGAAATGTGGAAAATGGTCCGTTTTCAAATGTTTTATTTTTGAACGTCAGTTCACATTTGTAGGTGGATCATCAGTGTTAGAGCTAAAATTAGCATGTTTAAAGTGATTTTCATGCTTCCAGGGGCTCGGGAAGTTAATTAAATACCATTTGGAGGCATTTAATGTTCGAGCAAAAATGGCTGATTTTCGACAAAAGAGATAACACCCCCCCATTACGTCATGCTTCAGAAATGTGGAAAATGGTCCGTTTTCAAATGTTTTATTTTTGAACGTCAGTTCACATTTGTAGGTGGATCATCAGTGTTAGAGCTAAAATTAGCATGTTTAAAGTGATTTTCATGCTTCCAGGGGCCCAAAACACAAGATTTATGGAATGGTTAAAAGTGCATGAAAATGGCCAATTTACTCACTCTGAGTTCTCAAAAAGGGTTTCTTCACCCCGGGAAGTTAATTAAATACCATTTGGAGGCATTTAATGTTCGAGCAAAAACGGCTGATTTTCGACAAAAGAGATAACACCCCCCCATTACGTCATGCTTCAGAAATGTGGAAAATGGTCCGTTTTCAAATGTTTTATTTTTGAACATCAGTTCACATTTGTAGGTGGATCATCAGTGTTAGAGCTAAAATTAGCATGTTTAAAGTGATTTTCATGCTTCCAGGGGCTCGGGAAGTTAATTAAATACCATTTGGAGGCATTTAATGTTCGAGCAAAAACGGCTGATTTTCGACAAAAGAGATAACACCCCCCCATTACGTCATGCTTCAGAAATGTGGAAAATGGTCCGTTTTCAAATGTTTTATTTTTGAACGTCAGTTCACATTTGTAGGTGGATCATCAGTGTTAGAGCTAAAATTAGCATGTTTAAAGTGATTTTCATGCTTCCAGGGGCTCGGGAAGTGAAATAAATACCATTTGGAGGCATTTAATGTTCGAGCAAAAACGGCTGATTTTCGACAAAAGAGATAACACCCCCCCATTACGTCATGCTTCAGAAATGTGGAAAATGGTCCGTTTTCAAATGTTTTATTTTTGAACGTCAGTTCACATTTGTAGGTGGATCATCAGTGTTAGAGCTAAAATTAGCATGTTTAAAGTGATTTTCATGCTTCCAGGGGCTCGGGAAGTTAATTAAATACCATTTGGAGGCATTTAATGTTCGAGCAAAAACTGCTGATTTTCGACAAAAGAGATAACACCCCCCCATTACGTCATGCTTCAGAAATGTGGTAAATGGTCCGTTTTCAAATGTTTTATTTTTGAACGTCAGTTCACATTTGTAGGTGGATCATCAGTGTTAGAGCTAAAATTAGCATGTTTAAAGTGATTTTCATGCTTCCAGGGGCTCGGGAAGTGAAATAAATACCATTTGGAGGCATTTAATGTTCGAGCAAAAACGGCTGATTTTCGACAAAAGAGATAACACCCCCCCATTACGTCATGCTTCAGAAATGTGGAAAATGGTCCGTTTTCAAATGTTTTATTTTTGAACGTCAGTTCACATTTGTAGGTGGATCATCAGTGTTAGAGCTAAAATTAGCATGTTTAAAGTGATTTTCATGCTTCCAGGGGCTCGGGAAGTTAATTAAATACCATTTGGAGGCATTTAATGTTCGAGCAAAAACGGCTGATTTTCGACAAAAGAGATAACACCCCCCCATTACGTCATGCTTCAGAAATGTGGAAAATGGTCCGTTTTCAAATGTTTTATTTTTGAACGTCAGTTCACATTTGTAGGTGGATCATCAGTGTTAGAGCTAAAATTAGCATGTTTAAAGTGATTTTCATGCTTCCAGGGGCCCAAAACACAAGATTTATGGAATGGTTAAAAGTGCATGAAAATGGCCAATTTACTCACTCTGAGTTCTCAAAAAGGGTTTCTTAACCCCGGGAAGTTAATTAAATACCATTTGGAGGCATTTAATGTTCGAGCAAAAACGGCTGATTTTCGACAAAAGAGATAACACCCCCCCATTACGTCATGCTTCAGAAATGTGGAAAATGGTCAGTTTTCATATGGCTGAGATACCCGCCACCCCCTCTCAACACAATCCCCGAAAGGAGGAAAACCGGAAACAGTTCTTAAAGTTTTTGGATGTGGGATGGAGTAACCATCCCGGCCGTATTTATTAAAACAAAAAATTAAAACATTAAACGTTTCATGTTATGTACAATTTCATTATCACATTGCGATGTTTGGCTAACCTTAACATATTCTCTAATACAGAGGTTCTCCTAGCCGAACTAGCATCCTACAAAACATTCTCTAGAAACACTGAAATTGTACATCCTAACGTTTAAGGGCCAACGGCAAGGTCATAACCGGTGTCAAGATCCCTAACCAGACTTACCCCTCCCACTTGGGAGGGGCGACAGCACAGAGGCTTACCTCAAGTGCAACTACTAACAATTTCCCTTGACTTGACGGGGGCACTTAAGACTCGACGCCATTTAAAGGTCGTTCGAAGACTTGTGTGTGGTATCTAGAAGGTATCGTGGACCTCCCCCCACCCCACACAACTTACCGCATCTGCCGTCGCAGATGACACTGGCCCCGGGAAATTCCCCAGGAGGGGGCTGTAACCCCTCCTACAAAGGAAGGGGCCTTGACCGCCTTTCCTTTACTTCCGGCGACCCGCCCTTAGACGGGACCGCCTCCCCACTGAGGGGCCAATGGCCACCTCTCCCGAGCGCTCCCATCCGTGTTGGGTGACGCCCACTCATAGGGATCTACCAATTAGTGCTCACCGATCATGACCTTACCGCCTACCAAAAATAAATACGACAATTCTTACTCAAACTTATGAAAACATTGGTCGCTACGACCGAAAGAACATGCATAAAATGCAACACTACATCAAATCATTTTAGTCATAACAACCTACACGATATTCACCATACTTTATTATGATCAACAACAAACTGATACTCTCACAGCCTGTAAACGAAATGGAAAGAACAAACTTATAAATTCACTTTATTGCACAACAACTTGCTGTCCTCAGGGGCTGGTGGGTGGGTCAAAATTGGCTCTTCGTTCCGTCCCGAGCTCACGTGTAGCGAGGAGGTGCAGCTTCGGAGCACAAGAACAAGAGGACGTCTTCTGGTCTTGCGTCCCTTTTTATCCGTCTTCAGGGCGGGCGAAAACCCGCCCCTGCCTGCCCCTAGGGCGGGGCTGGCTACGTCGGTGTCTAGGCCAGCCCACTCTAGGGCGGGAAAAAAGCGCGCCCCGGCTACGCCGCTTCGGGCATACCAGCCGAGACGCGCTTCCCGCCCCAAAATGGCTTCCCGGGGGGATCGAGGCACTCCGCCATACGTTCGGGGGGACCGAGTGGTCGCCCCTTTCCATATGGCTGAGATACCCGCCACCCCCTCTCAACACAATCCCCGAAAGGAGGAAAACCGGAAACAGTTCTTAAAGTTTTTGGATGTGGGATGGAGTAACCATCCCGGCCGTATTTATTAAAACAAAAAATTAAAACATTAAACGTTTCATGTTATGTACAATTTCATTATCACATTGCGATGTTTGGCTAACCTTAACATATTCTCTAATACAGAGGTTCTCCTAGCCGAACTAGCATCCTACAAAACATTCTCTAGAAACACTGAAATTGTACATCCTAACGTTTAAGGGCCAACGGCAAGGTCATAACCGGTGTCAAGATCCCTAACCAGACTTACCCCTCCCACTTGGGAGGGGCGACAGCACAGAGGCTTACCTCAAGTGCAACTACTAACAATTTCCCTTGACTTGACGGGGGCACTTAAGACTCGACGCCATTTAAAGGTCGTTCGAAGACTTGTGTGTGGTATCTAGAAGGTATCGTGGACCTCCCCCCACCCCACACAACTTACCGCATCTGCCGTCGCAGATGACACTGGCCCCGGGAAATTCCCCAGGAGGGGGCTGTAACCCCTCCTACAAAGGAAGGGGCCTTGACCGCCTTTCCTTTACTTCCGGCGACCCGCCCTTAGACGGGACCGCCTCCCCACTGAGGGGCCAATGGCCACCTCTCCCGAGCGCTCCCATCCGTGTTGGGTGACGCCCACTCATAGGGATCTACCAATTAGTGCTCACCGATCATGACCTTACCGCCACAGGTCCGGATAGTTGACCGGCTATCCGGACCCCCCACAAAACTCCTACCTAAAGGTCATGATTTAACGATTTTAACCAAGCTAGGAAGTCTCCTATGAGTAACTCATTCCCCACCCTCGACAAATGCACACCATCCCCCAAATACATACTGTCATCATTAATACAACTATGCGAGATCGAATGCAAAGTCTTGGAACGGAACAACCTACTCATTTTGTTATTCAATTTTCTAACGGAATGATTCAAAGCAGGGATCGAGATAGCCCCCCGCCACACTTTTCGTGGGATCATATGAGACCACGCAATTATGCACCCCGGAACTCTCCTTGCTAACCAACTTACCGTGGAAAGCATAGCCTCCAGGAGAAGTCGTCTACCGGTGGTGACCAAATCATTGCCCCCCAAATGCACTATGACTACGGACGGCGGTGACCTCATCCGCTCTAACAAACCCTCAAAAAACTTCTGAAACTGGTCAATACAGAGACCGCCCCTTCCGTAGAAGGACACTCTGTACCCGTATTCCCCAGGTACGTGAATCATGTCACCTGCTTTGAATACGTCTGCGGCCCGTCTCACGTATGAGTGGCCCACGACCCACACCTCCTTCCTCACAGCCGGTGACGTGCGACCGCTGGCCTGGTGTTGGGTCGACTGCACAGTCCGCCCTGCCGCGTAGGCTTGCGCAACTGAAAACAAACAAAAGACAAGAAGCGTGAGAACATGATTACAGCTTCACAACATGTGCAATCGCACGTACCTCTTATAACAATTGGAGGACCAGCGCCCCACACGTTTCACTTGTTCCACATTAAGACCCCTGGCTGTAGCTTCAGTGGCAGCCCCTATTCGAAAGGAATGGGTCCCAAATTCGCCCGGGTCCAAGCCCGCTGCGGCAATGGCCATTGCAAGCACCCGCTGAAACTGAAACCTCGTCAGCGGGGTGGCGTCTGCATGCCTCAACAATGTCCCCCCCCATGATGCCACCCTTCGTGCTAGGTAATCTTCTAAGCACCGTACCGGACACATGGATGACTCGGGGTTCCTGCGAATGATCGTGCAGTCCCCTCTCCCATCTTGGTCAGTCTTGGACCTGAGAAAGGAGACAATCATCGCATCACCCCTGATCTGAACATGTTCCCTGCACAAGCCCCCCGACACATCCTGTTTGTTCCTTGCAACCAGCTCGCTAACTCTCATAGCCCCGTGAAACGCCAGCGTAAATGCAGTCCGGAACAAACAGGTCTCGAAAGGGGACGAGCATGTGTTAGGGAGTGTGGCCAGTAACTGGGACAACCTGTCTAGACCTATCGGTCGTCTTACGTCTACTCTGCGACCCTCTAGGCGTTGCCACCCACGCAGCGCTTTCTGTACTGTAAAAGACGCTGTTGGGTCCAGGATGCCATGGGCCCTGGCAACAAAGGAAATGGCGGCACGATGCCTTTGGGCCGTAGCCACCGATTTCCCAGCCCTACGTAAGGACATCAGAAAAAGTACCACCCACTCTTCCTGACCCCAAAGTCCCCCTCTCTCTGCCCCCAAAAAGGCTAAATAGGCCTGGAACGCCCCTTCATATGCCTTCCTTGTCCTGGGTGCTAGACTCTCTCCCACGAGGTGACGAAGTTCGGGGCACCGAGAGACCAGAGAGCTTCGGGGAAGGGTGCCGGCTCCGGGTCCGCTGAAGGGAGGAAACCCGAGAAAGCCTGCATGTGAAAACGAGACAGTGCATCAGCAGCCTGATTCATCACCCCTGGGACATGTTTTGCTCTGAATACCACGTTCAGTTGCATACATAGTAAGACAATTTCTTTGAGCAGCCTCAAAATCAATTTACAACGAGCTGCCTGACTATTGATGCATTCTACCACGATCATATTGTCGGACCAGAACACAACAGAATGATCTCTGAACCCTTCTGGCCAGGTTCTCAGGGCCACCAGAATGGGAAATAGCTCAAGGAAAGCGATGTTACTCGTCAGCCCCTTCTCGTGCCACCATAGGGGCCACTTTTTTGCCGACCATTTTGTGCCGAAGATGGCGCCAAAACCTACGCTTCCTGCTGAATCTGTCCATAGCCCAAGCTCTTCGGAGGACACGGCTGGCTTGTTCCAGACGACTCGGCCATTGAAGTCCGCCAAGAAAGCTAACCAAATCCGCATGTCCTGGCGGACCTCAGCCGATAACCTTGTGCGATGATGACCCTCCTTTAGGCCAACCATCGCTTGGGCGATTGAGCGGGAAAAAGGGCGAGCCATTGGTATCACCCTCAAGGCAAAGTTCAACTTTCCCACTAATTGTTGCAACTGATGCAGTGTAACTTTGGATGCATTTAAACATACTTGGAGGGCTGCCCTGAATTTCGACACTTTACTAGCTGGTAAACGGAAACACCCCTCCCTTGAGTCCAACTCGATCCCCAAAAACTCGAGGCAAGTCGTGGGACCCATAGTTTTACCCGGTGCCAATGGCACGCCAAGATGACCCATCAACACACAGAATTCAGCTAAGGCCTGGGCACATTCGAGATTACCGGCGGGGCCAAGGAACAAAAAATCGTCAAGGTAGTGCATTACATTTCGGAAACCCGTTCTCTTAGTGAACACCCATTGCAGGAAAGTACTGAATTGCTCAAAGTAGGCACATGATATAGAGCATCCCATTGGCATACACCTATCCATGTAAAATGACCCCTGGAACCCGAATCCCAGAAGACGCTGATCGTCTGGGTGTACCGGGAGCAACCGGAACGCTGACTCGATATCAGATTTCGCCATCAACGTCCCGTGCCCCAGGCGATTCAAGATGGCTACTGCCTCATCAAAAGATGCGTATCGCACCGAACAAACTTCTGGATCAATTGCGTCGTTCACCGAAAGACCATGTGGAGCAGACAGATTATGGATCAAACGAAACTCACCCGGGTCCTTCTTGGGGACCACCCCTAACGGAGAACAAACGAAATCCGGTACCGGGGGTACACTAAACGGGCCAGCGACCCGTCCCCGGCTAACCTCTTTCAGAATTTTCTCTTGAACTACAGATGTATGTTGTAAAACGGACAGTTGATTTTTTGCACATCCCTACACCCTGAAAGTCCCCTACCGGGATGCGGAAACCATGTGTAAAACCGTTCCGCAGCACCCCGGCAGAAGCACGATCCGGGTATTCGCTGAGCCAGGGAATCATTGCCAAGGTATCAATCGGGGTTGGTAAAGGCGCCCCTCGGCCTAGCTTAGACCTGTTTGGCGCCTCCCTTACCCCCATTCTCACTCGTTCTGGCTCTGCACGATGACTCAGGATGGGATGACCCACACGTACTACATTCGTGCTTGAATTTACACGATCCCGGAGGCCTGGTACATTTCCCCTTGTTGAAATTAAAACAGAAACCCTTTCTCCCTGTATTGCCTGCGGGCCTCGACTGGTCGTCGGTGCTCGTACTTTGTCTAAAGGGCGTCCCCACATTTTGGCGGGAGTAATCAACAACATTGCTCCCGACCAATGGCATTCTTAACATTCCCGATTCTTTCATTTTATCCCATGTTAAAGAATCGTAACAATCCCAAGTCAAACTCTTGTTATGTTCCTTTTCTTTCCTGAACAGATTGTCATAACAAAACCAATGGTTACCTTGATACGCTGTCGAGTAACCCATAATTCGTGATTGATAAACGGGAAACTCAGGAAGCAACTCGGGCCTACGTTCCCCCAAAATCGATGTGAAAATACCCCATGCATTGCCCCAGTTGCCAATGTTCTCATTTACCTTAAAGGCGGCCATTTTTGCGCGCCAAACACTCGGATGCATTAGGTCCTTCTGACTTTTCACATGCTCCACATCATAATGATCAACAAGCAAGGAAAAAATATTCACGTACTCCCCTGCCCAGATCTTTTCCTTTATAGCTAAAGGCACATGTTGTCCCAATCTCTCTCTACGAGAGGGTGCTGACTCGTCCCTTGCAATCGGCAATGGCCGCTTACCTGAACCGGACGCAGCTTCTGCCACTTGCGGCTTGTCTATCCCCGCCAACGGCGCAGCCACTCTAGCTGCCTCTCTCTTCTCACGAAGCCCTTTTATCAGCGCCTGTGCCTCGGCAGCCGTGGCGCCATCACTACTATCCCCCAACCATGCTGCTAGCTGTGCTGCCAGCTCGGGGGGCATGTCTTCCTTGGATGTCGGGGTGACGACAACGGGGATTGGATTCCCCTCCATCGGTACTGGGGTCGGCGCCTCGAGCGGGGCAGAGGGAACCGGGACGTCCCCACCGGCCGGAAGCTTTTTCGGCCTCTTAGGTCTCCCTCCAGCCGGCGCAGGGCCCGAACCCTCCTCCCCATCTCGCTCCGCCAACCGTTTCTTTATGTCGGACACCTCTTTGCAAAGGGGCCGCACCATCTGGTCGGTCGTCATTCTCTTTGCGCCTTTCTTGGGCATCTCTCCGAGGAAGTATCTAGAAGACAAAGAAAAAGATCAAAACATTCAAAATTGGCTCTTCGTTCCGTCCCGAGCTCACGTGTAGCGAGGAGGTGCAGCTTCGGAGCACAAGAACAAGAGGACGTCTTCTGGTCTTGCGTCCCTTTTTATCCGTCTTCAGGGCGGGCGAAAACCCGCCCCTGCCTGCCCCTAGGGCGGGGCTGGCTACGTCGGTGTCTAGGCCAGCCCACTCTAGGGCGGGAAAAAAGCGCGCCCCGGCTACGCCGCTTCGGGCATACCAGCCGAGACGCGCTTCCCGCCCCAAAATGGCTTCCCGGGGGGATCGAGGCACTCCGCCATACGTTCGGGGGGACCGAGTGGTCGCCCCTTTCCAAATGTTTTATTTTTGAACGTCAGTTCACATTTGTAGGTGGATCATCAGTGTTAGAGCTAAAATTAGCATGTTTAAAGTGATTTTCATGCTTCCAGGGGCTCGGGAAGTTAATTAAATACCATTTGGAGGCATTTAATGTTCGAGCAAAAACGGCTGATTTTCGACAAAAGAGATAACACCCCCCAATTACGTCATGCTTCAGAAATGTGGAAAATGGTCCGTTTTCAAATGTTTTATTTTTGAACGTCAGTTCACATTTGTAGGTGGATCATCAGTGTTAGAGCTAAAATTAGCATGTTTAAAGTGATTTTCATGCTTCCAGGGGCCCAAAACACAAGATTTATGGAATGGTTAAAAGTGCATGAAAATGGCCAATTTACTCACTCTGAGTTCTCAAAAAGGGTTTCTTCACCCCGGGAAGTGAAATAAATACCATTTGGAGGCATTTAATGTTCGAGCAAAAACGGCTGATTTTCGACAAAAGAGATAACACCCCCCCATTACGTCATGCTTCAGAAATGTGGAAAATGGTCCGTTTTCAAATGTTTTATTTTTGAACGTCAGTTCACATTTGTAGGTGGATCATCAGTGTTAGAGCTAAAATTAGCATGTTTAAAGTGATTTTCATGCTTCCAGGTGCCCAAAACACAAGATTTATGGAATGGTTAAAAGTGCATGAAAATGGCCAATTTACTCACTCTGAGTTCTCAAAAAGGGTTTCTTCACCCCGGGAAGTTAATTAAATACCATTTGGAGGCATTTAATGTTCGAGCAAAAACGGCTGATTTTCGACAAAAGAGATAACACCCCCCCATTACGTCATGCTTCAGAAATGTGGAAAATGGTCCGTTTTCAAATGTTTTATTTTTGAACGTCAGTTCACATTTGTAGGTGGATCATCAGTGTTAGAGCTAAAATTAGCATGTTTAAAGTGATTTTCATGCTTCCAGGGGCTCGGGAAGTTAATTAAATACCATTTGGAGGCATTTAATGTTCGAGCAAAAACGGCTGATTTTCGACAAAAGAGATAACACCCCCCCATTACGTCATGCTTCAGAAATGTGGAAAATGGTCCGTTTTCAAATGTTTTATTTTTGAACGTCAGTTCACATTTGTAGGTGGATCATCAGTGTTAGAGCTAAAATTAGCATGTTTAAAGTGATTTTCATGCTTCCAGGGGCTCGGGAAGTTAATTAAATACCATTTGGAGGCATTTAATGTTCGAGCAAAAATGGCTGATTTTCGACAAAAGAGATAACACCCCCCCATTACGTCATGCTTCAGAAATGTGGAAAATGGTCCGTTTTCAAATGTTTTATTTTTGAACGTCAGTTCACATTTGTAGGTGGATCATCAGTGTTAGAGCTAAAATTAGCATGTTTAAAGTGATTTTCATGCTTCCAGGGGCCCAAAACACAAGATTTATGGAATGGTTAAAAGTGCATGAAAATGGCCAATTTACTCACTCTGAGTTCTCAAAAAGGGTTTCTTCACCCCGGGAAGTTAATTAAATACCATTTGGAGGCATTTAATGTTCGAGCAAAAACGGCTGATTTTCGACAAAAGAGATAACACCCCCCCATTACGTCATGCTTCAGAAATGTGGAAAATGGTCCGTTTTCAAATGTTTTATTTTTGAACATCAGTTCACATTTGTAGGTGGATCATCAGTGTTAGAGCTAAAATTAGCATGTTTAAAGTGATTTTCATGCTTCCAGGGGCTCGGGAAGTTAATTAAATACCATTTGGAGGCATTTAATGTTCGAGCAAAAACGGCTGATTTTCGACAAAAGAGATAACACCCCCCCATTACGTCATGCTTCAGAAATGTGGAAAATGGTCCGTTTTCAAATGTTTTATTTTTGAACGTCAGTTCACATTTGTAGGTGGATCATCAGTGTTAGAGCTAAAATTAGCATGTTTAAAGTGATTTTCATGCTTCCAGGGGCTCGGGAAGTGAAATAAATACCATTTGGAGGCATTTAATGTTCGAGCAAAAACGGCTGATTTTCGACAAAAGAGATAACACCCCCCCATTACGTCATGCTTCAGAAATGTGGAAAATGGTCCGTTTTCAAATGTTTTATTTTTGAACGTCAGTTCACATTTGTAGGTGGATCATCAGTGTTAGAGCTAAAATTAGCATGTTTAAAGTGATTTTCATGCTTCCAGGGGCTCGGGAAGTTAATTAAATACCATTTGGAGGCATTTAATGTTCGAGCAAAAACTGCTGATTTTCGACAAAAGAGATAACACCCCCCCATTACGTCATGCTTCAGAAATGTGGTAAATGGTCCGTTTTCATATGTTTTATTTTTGAACGTCAGTTCACATTTGTAGGTGGATCATCAGTGTTAGAGCTAAAATTAGCATGTTTAAAGTGATTTTCATGCTTCCAGGGGCTCGGGAAGTGAAATAAATACCATTTGGAGGCATTTAATGTTCGAGCAAAAACGGCTGATTTTCGACAAAAGAGATAACACCCCCCCATTACGTCATGCTTCAGAAATGTGGAAAATGGTCCGTTTTCAAATGTTTTATTTTTGAACGTCAGTTCACATTTGTAGGTGGATCATCAGTGTTAGAGCTAAAATTAGCATGTTTAAAGTGATTTTCATGCTTCCAGGGGCTCGGGAAGTTAATTAAATACCATTTGGAGGCATTTAATGTTCGAGCAAAAACGGCTGATTTTCGACAAAAGAGATAACACCCCCCCATTACGTCATGCTTCAGAAATGTGGAAAATGGTCCGTTTTCAAATGTTTTATTTTTGAACGTCAGTTCACATTTGTAGGTGGATCATCAGTGTTAGAGCTAAAATTAGCATGTTTAAAGTGATTTTCATGCTTCCAGGGGCCCAAAACACAAGATTTATGGAATGGTTAAAAGTGCATGAAAATGGCCAATTTACTCACTCTGAGTTCTCAAAAAGGGTTTCTTCACCCCGGGAAGTTAATTAAATACCATTTGGAGGCATTTAATGTTCGAGCAAAAACGGCTGATTTTCGACAAAAGAGATAACACCCCCCCATTACGTCATGCTTCAGAAATGTGGAAAATGGTCCGTTTTCAAATGTTTTATTTTTGAACATCAGTTCACATTTGTAGGTGGATCATCAGTGTTAGAGCTAAAATTAGCATGTTTAAAGTGATTTTCATGCTTCCAGGGGCTCGGGAAGTTAATTAAATACCATTTGGAGGCATTTAATGTTCGAGCAAAAACGGCTGATTTTCGACAAAAGAGATAACACCCCCCCATTACGTCATGCTTCAGAAATGTGGAAAATGGTCCGTTTTCAAATGTTTTATTTTTGAACGTCAGTTCACATTTGTAGGTGGATCATCAGTGTTAGAGCTAAAATTAGCATGTTTAAAGTGATTTTCATGCTTCCAGGGGCTCGGGAAGTGAAATAAATACCATTTGGAGGCATTTAATGTTCGAGCAAAAACGGCTGATTTTCGACAAAAGAGATAACACCCCCCCATTACGTCATGCTTCAGAAATGTGGAAAATGGTCCGTTTTCAAATGTTTTATTTTTGAACGTCAGTTCACATTTGTAGGTGGATCATCAGTGTTAGAGCTAAAATTAGCATGTTTAAAGTGATTTTCATGCTTCCAGGGGCTCGGGAAGTTAATTAAATACCATTTGGAGGCATTTAATGTTCGAGCAAAAACTGCTGATTTTCGACAAAAGAGATAACACCCCCCCATTACGTCATGCTTCAGAAATGTGGTAAATGGTCCGTTTTCAAATGTTTTATTTTTGAACGTCAGTTCACATTTGTAGGTGGATCATCAGTGTTAGAGCTAAAATTAGCATGTTTAAAGTGATTTTCATGCTTCCAGGGGCTCGGGAAGTGAAATAAATACCATTTGGAGGCATTTAATGTTCGAGCAAAAACGGCTGATTTTCGACAAAAGAGATAACACCCCCCCATTACGTCATGCTTCAGAAATGTGGAAAATGGTCCGTTTTCAAATGTTTTATTTTTGAACGTCAGTTCACATTTGTAGGTGGATCATCAGTGTTAGAGCTAAAATTAGCATGTTTAAAGTGATTTTCATGCTTCCAGGGGCTCGGGAAGTTAATTAAATACCATTTGGAGGCATTTAATGTTCGAGCAAAAACGGCTGATTTTCGACAAAAGAGATAACACCCCCCCATTACGTCATGCTTCAGAAATGTGGAAAATGGTCCGTTTTCAAATGTTTTATTTTTGAACGTCAGTTCACATTTGTAGGTGGATCATCAGTGTTAGAGCTAAAATTAGCATGTTTAAAGTGATTTTCATGCTTCCAGGGGCCCAAAACACAAGATTTATGGAATGGTTAAAAGTGCATGAAAATGGCCAATTTACTCACTCTGAGTTCTCAAAAAGGGTTTCTTCACCCCGGGAAGTTAATTAAATACCATTTGGAGGCATTTAATGTTCGAGCAAAAACGGCTGATTTTCGACAAAAGAGATAACACCCCCCCATTACGTCATGCTTCAGAAATGTGGAAAATGGTCAGTTTTCAAATGTTTTATTTTTGAACGTCAGTTCACATTTGTAGGTGGATCATCAGTGTTAGAGCTAAAATTAGCATGTTTAAAGTGATTTTCATGCTTCCAGGGGCTCGGGAAGTTAATTAAATACCATTTGGAGGCATTTAATGTTCGAGCAAAAACGGCTGATTTTCGACAAAAGAGATAACACCCCCCAATTACGTCATGCTTCAGAAATGTGGAAAATGGTCCGTTTTCAAATGTTTTATTTTTGAACGTCAGTTCACATTTGTAGGTGGATCATCAGTGTTAGAGCTAAAATTAGCATGTTTAAAGTGATTTTCATGCTTCCAGGGGCCCAAAACACAAGATTTATGGAATGGTTAAAAGTGCATGAAAATGGCCAATTTACTCACTCTGAGTTCTCAAAAAGGGTTTCTTCACCCCGGGAAGTGAAATAAATACCATTTGGAGGCATTTAATGTTCGAGCAAAAACGGCTGATTTTCGACAAAAGAGATAACACCCCCCCATTACGTCATGCTTCAGAAATGTGGAAAATGGTCCGTTTTCAAATGTTTTATTTTTGAACGTCAGTTCACATTTGTAGGTGGATCATCAGTGTTAGAGCTAAAATTAGCATGTTTAAAGTGATTTTCATGCTTCCAGGTGCCCAAAACACAAGATTTATGGAATGGTTAAAAGTGCATGAAAATGGCCAATTTACTCACTCTGAGTTCTCAAAAAGGGTTTCTTCACCCCGGGAAGTTAATTAAATACCATTTGGAGGCATTTAATGTTCGAGCAAAAACGGCTGATTTTCGACAAAAGAGATAACACCCCCCCATTACGTCATGCTTCAGAAATGTGGAAAATGGTCCGTTTTCAAATGTTTTATTTTTGAACGTCAGTTCACATTTGTAGGTGGATCATCAGTGTTAGAGCTAAAATTAGCATGTTTAAAGTGATTTTCATGCTTCCAGGGGCTCGGGAAGTTAATTAAATACCATTTGGAGGCATTTAATGTTCGAGCAAAAACGGCTGATTTTCGACAAAAGAGATAACACCCCCCCATTACGTCATGCTTCAGAAATGTGGAAAATGGTCCGTTTTCAAATGTTTTATTTTTGAACGTCAGTTCACATTTGTAGGTGGATCATCAGTGTTAGAGCTAAAATTAGCATGTTTAAAGTGATTTTCATGCTTCCAGGGGCTCGGGAAGTTAATTAAATACCATTTGGAGGCATTTAATGTTCGAGCAAAAATGGCTGATTTTCGACAAAAGAGATAACACCCCCCCATTACGTCATGCTTCAGAAATGTGGAAAATGGTCCGTTTTCAAATGTTTTATTTTTGAACGTCAGTTCACATTTGTAGGTGGATCATCAGTGTTAGAGCTAAAATTAGCATGTTTAAAGTGATTTTCATGCTTCCAGGGGCCCAAAACACAAGATTTATGGAATGGTTAAAAGTGCATGAAAATGGCCAATTTACTCACTCTGAGTTCTCAAAAAGGGTTTCTTCACCCCGGGAAGTTAATTAAATACCATTTGGAGGCATTTAATGTTCGAGCAAAAACGGCTGATTTTCGACAAAAGAGATAACACCCCCCCATTACGTCATGCTTCAGAAATGTGGAAAATGGTCCGTTTTCAAATGTTTTATTTTTGAACATCAGTTCACATTTGTAGGTGGATCATCAGTGTTAGAGCTAAAATTAGCATGTTTAAAGTGATTTTCATGCTTCCAGGGGCTCGGGAAGTTAATTAAATACCATTTGGAGGCATTTAATGTTCGAGCAAAAACGGCTGATTTTCGACAAAAGAGATAACACCCCCCCATTACGTCATGCTTCAGAAATGTGGAAAATGGTCCGTTTTCAAATGTTTTATTTTTGAACGTCAGTTCACATTTGTAGGTGGATCATCAGTGTTAGAGCTAAAATTAGCATGTTTAAAGTGATTTTCATGCTTCCAGGGGCTCGGGAAGTGAAATAAATACCATTTGGAGGCATTTAATGTTCGAGCAAAAACGGCTGATTTTCGACAAAAGAGATAACACCCCCCCATTACGTCATGCTTCAGAAATGTGGAAAATGGTCCGTTTTCAAATGTTTTATTTTTGAACGTCAGTTCACATTTGTAGGTGGATCATCAGTGTTAGAGCTAAAATTAGCATGTTTAAAGTGATTTTCATGCTTCCAGGGGCTCGGGAAGTTAATTAAATACCATTTGGAGGCATTTAATGTTCGAGCAAAAACTGCTGATTTTCGACAAAAGAGATAACACCCCCCCATTACGTCATGCTTCAGAAATGTGGTAAATGGTCCGTTTTCAAATGTTTTATTTTTGAACGTCAGTTCACATTTGTAGGTGGATCATCAGTGTTAGAGCTAAAATTAGCATGTTTAAAGTGATTTTCATGCTTCCAGGGGCTCGGGAAGTGAAATAAATACCATTTGGAGGCATTTAATGTTCGAGCAAAAACGGCTGATTTTCGACAAAAGAGATAACACCCCCCCATTACGTCATGCTTCAGAAATGTGGAAAATGGTCCGTTTTCAAATGTTTTATTTTTGAACGTCAGTTCACATTTGTAGGTGGATCATCAGTGTTAGAGCTAAAATTAGCATGTTTAAAGTGATTTTCATGCTTCCAGGGGCTCGGGAAGTTAATTAAATACCATTTGGAGGCATTTAATGTTCGAGCAAAAACGGCTGATTTTCGACAAAAGAGATAACACCCCCCCATTACGTCATGCTTCAGAAATGTGGAAAATGGTCCGTTTTCAAATGTTTTATTTTTGAACGTCAGTTCACATTTGTAGGTGGATCATCAGTGTTAGAGCTAAAATTAGCATGTTTAAAGTGATTTTCATGCTTCCAGGGGCCCAAAACACAAGATTTATGGAATGGTTAAAAGTGCATGAAAATGGCCAATTTACTCACTCTGAGTTCTCAAAAAGGGTTTCTTCACCCCGGGAAGTTAATTAAATACCATTTGGAGGCATTTAATGTTCGAGCAAAAACGGCTGATTTTCGACAAAAGAGATAACACCCCCCCATTACGTCATGCTTCAGAAATGTGGAAAATGGTCAGTTTTCAAATGTTTTATTTTTGAACGTCAGTTCACATTTGTAGGTGGATCATCAGTGTTAGAGCTAAAATTAGCATGTTTAAAGTGATTTTCATGCTTCCAGGGGCTCGGGAAGTTAATTAAATACCATTTGGAGGCATTTAATGTTCGAGCAAAAACGGCTGATTTTCGACAAAAGAGATAACACCCCCCCATTACGTCATGCTTCAGAAATGTGGAAAATGGTCCGTTTTCAAATGTTTTATTTTTGAACGTCAGTTCACATTTGTAGGTGGATCATCAGTGTTAGAGCTAAAATTAGCATGTTTAAAGTGATTTTCATGCTTCCAGGGGCTCGGGAAGTGAAATAAATACCATTTGGAGGCATTTAATGTTCGAGCAAAAACGGCTGATTTTCGACAAAAGAGATAACACCCCCCCATTACGTCATGCTTCAGAAATGTGGAAAATGGTCCGTTTTCAAATGTTTTATTTTTGAACGTCAGTTCACATTTGTAGGTGGATCATCAGTGTTAGAGCTAAAATTAGCATGTTTAAAGTGATTTTCATGCTTCCAGGGGCTCGGGAAGTTAATTAAATACCATTTGGAGGCATTTAATGTTCGAGCAAAAACGGCTGATTTTCGACAAAAGAGATAACACCCCCCCATTACGTCATGCTTCAGAAATGTGGTAAATGGTCCGTTTTCAAATGTTTTATTTTTGAACGTCAGTTCACATTTGTAGGTGGATCATCAGTGTTAGAGCTAAAATTAGCATGTTTAAAGTGATTTTCATGCTTCCAGGGGCTCGGGAAGTGAAATAAATACCATTTGGAGGCATTTAATGTTCGAGCAAAAACGGCTGATTTTCGACAAAAGAGATAACACCCCCCCATTACGTCATGCTTCAGAAATGTGGAAAATGGTCCGTTTTCAAATGTTTTATTTTTGAACGTCAGTTCACATTTGTAGGTGGATCATCAGTGTTAGAGCTAAAATTAGCATGTTTAAAGTGATTTTCATGCTTCCAGGGGCTCGGGAAGTTAATTAAATACCATTTGGAGGCATTTAATGTTCGAGCAAAAACGGCTGATTTTCGACAAAAGAGATAACACCCCCCCATTACGTCATGCTTCAGAAATGTGGAAAATGGTCCGTTTTCAAATGTTTTATTTTTGAACGTCAGTTCACATTTGTAGGTGGATCATCAGTGTTAGAGCTAAAATTAGCATGTTTAAAGTGATTTTCATGCTTCCAGGGGCTCGGGAAGTTAATTAAATACCATTTGGAGGCATTTAATGTTCGAGCAAAAACGGCTGATTTTCGACAAAAGAGATAACACCCCCCCATTACGTCATGCTTCAGAAATGTGGAAAATGGTCCATTTTCAAATGTTTTATTTTTGAACGTCAGTTCACATTTGTAGCTGGATCATCAGTGTTAGAGCTAAAATTAGCATGTTTAAAGTGATTTTCATGCTTCCAGGAGCTCGGGAAGTTAATTAAATACCATTTGGAGGCATTTAATGTTCGAGCAAAAACGGCTGATTTTCGACAAAAGAGATAACACCCCCCCATTACGTCATGCTTCAGAAATGTGGAAAATGGTCCGTTTTCAAATGTTTTATTTTTGAACGTCAGTTCACATTTGTAGGTGGATCATCAGTGTTAGAGCTAAAATTAGCATGTTTAAAGTGATTTTCATGCTTCCAGGGGCCCAAAACACAAGATTTATGGAATGGTTAAAAGTGCATGAAAATGGCCAATTTACTCACTCTGAGTTCTCAAAAAGGGTTTCTTCACCCCGGGAAGTTAATTAAATACCATTTGGAGGCATTTAATGTTCGAGCAAAAACGGCTGATTTTCGACAAAAGAGATAACACCCCCCCATTACGTCATGCTTCAGAAATGTGGAAAATGGTCCGTTTTCAAATGTTTTATTTTTGAACGTCAGTTCACATTTGTAGGTGGATCATCAGTGTTAGAGCTAAAATTAGCATGTTTAAAGTGATTTTCATGCTTCCAGGGGCTCGGGAAGTGAAATAAATACCATTTGGAGGCATTTAATGTTCGAGCAAAAACGGCTGATTTTCGACAAAAGAGATAACACCCCCCCATTACGTCATGCTTCAGAAATGTGGAAAATGGTCCGTTTTCAAATGTTTTATTTTTGAACGTCAGTTCACATTTGTAGGTGGATCATCAGTGTTAGAGCTAAAATTAGCATGTTTAAAGTGATTTTCATGCTTCCAGGGGCTCGGGAAGTTAATTAAATACCATTTGGAGGCATTTAATGTTCAAGCAAAAACGGCTGATTTTCGACAAAAGAGATAACACCCCCCCATTACGTCATGCTTCAGAAATGTGGAAAATGGTCCGTTTTCAAATGTTTTATTTTTGAACGTCAGTTCACATTTGTAGGTGGATCATCAGTGTTAGAGCTAAAATTAGCATGTTTAAAGTGATTTTCATGCTTCCAGGGGCCCAAAACACAAGATTTATGGAATGGTTAAAAGTGCATGACAATGGCCAATTTACTCACTCTGAGTTCTCAAAAAGGGTTTCTTCACCCCGGGAAGTTAATTAAATACCATTTGGAGGCATTTAATGTTCGAGCAAAAACGGCTGATTTTCGACAAAAGAGATAACACCCCCCCATTACGTCATGCTTCAGAAATGTGGAAAATGGTCCGTTTTCAAATGTTTTATTTTTGAACGTCAGTTCACATTTGTAGGTGGATCATCAGTGTTAGAGCTAAAATTAGCATGTTTAAAGTGATTTTCATGCTTCCAGGGGCCCAAAACACAAGATTTATGGAATGGTTAAAAGTGCATGAAAATGGCCAATTTACTCACTCTGAGTTCTCAAAAAGGGTTTCTTCACCCCGGGAAGTTAATTAAATACCATTTGGAGGCATTTAATGTTCGAGCAAAAACGGCTGATTTTCGACAAAAGAGATAACACCCCCCCATTACGTCATGCTTCAGAAATGTGGAAAATGGTCCGTTTTCAAATGTTTTATTTTTGAACGTCAGTTCACATTTGTAGGTGGATCATCAGTGTTAGAGCTAAAATTAGCATGTTTAAAGTGATTTTCATGCTTCCAGGGGCTCGGGAAGTTAATTAAATACCATTTGGAGGCATTTAATGTTCGAGCAAAAACGGCTGATTTTCGACAAAAGAGATAACACCCCCTCATTACGTCATGCTTCAGAAATGTGGAAAATGGTCCGTTTTCAAATGTTTTATTTTTGAACGTCAGTTCACATTTGTAGGTGGATCATCAGTGTTAGAGCTAAAATTAGCATGTTTAAAGTGATTTTCATGCTTCCAGGGGCTCGGGAAGTGAAATAAATACCATTTGGAGGCATTTAATGTTCGAGCAAAAACGGCTGATTTTCGACAAAAGAGATAACACCCCCCCATTACGTCATGCTTCAGAAATGTGGAAAATGGTCCGTTTTCAAATGTTTTATTTTTGAACGTCAGTTCACATTTGTAGGTGGATCATCAGTGTTAGAGCTAAAATTAGCGTGTTTAACCGCTTCGCTGCGGCGGCTTTTCCCGCTGTGCGCGGCAAATTCAAAATTACCGCGTTACGTGACGAGCTGGCCTTGTCATCCGCGCAGGACAGGTAAGCGCGATGACGAGCCCAGCTCGTCAATAGCCCCGAAGGGGTTAAAGTGATTTTCATGCTTCCAGGGGCCCAAAACACAAGATTTATGGAATGGTTAAAAGTGCATGAAAATGGCCAATTTACTCACTCTGAGTTCTCAAAAAGGGTTTCTTCACCCCGGGAAGTGAAATAAATACCATTTGGAGGCATTTAATGTTCGAGCAAAAACGGCTGATTTTCGACAAAAGAGATAACACCCCCCCATTACGTCATGCTTCAGAAATGTGGAAAATGGTCCGTTTTCAAATGTTTTATTTTTGAACGTCAGTTCACATTTGTAGGTGGATCATCAGTGTTAGAGCTAAAATTAGCATGTTTAAAGTGATTTTCATGCTTCCAGGGGCTCGGGAAGTTAATTAAATACCATTTGGAGGCATTTAATGTTCGAGCAAAAACGGCTGATTTTCGACAAAAGAGATAACACCCCCCCATTACGTCATGCTTCAGAAATGTGGAAAATGGTCCGTTTTCAAATGTTTTATTTTTGAACGTCAGTTCACATTTGTAGGTGGATCATCAGTGTTAGAGCTAAAATTAGCATGTTTAAAGTGATTTTCATGCTTCCAGGGGCTCGGGAAGTTAATTAAATACCATTTGGAGGCATTTAATGTTCGAGCAAAAACGGCTGATTTTCGACAAAAGAGATAACACCCCCCCATTACGTCATGCTTCAGAAATGTGGAAAATGGTCCGTTTTCAAATGTTTTATTTTTGAACGTCAGTTCACATTTGTAGGTGGATCATCAGTGTTAGAGCTAAAATTAGCATGTTTAAAGTGATTTTCATGCTTCCAGGGGCCCAAAACACAAGATTTATGGAATGGTTAAAAGTGCATGAAAATGGCCAATTTACTCACTCTGAGTTCTCAAAAAGGGTTTCTTCACCCCGGGAAGTTAATTCAATACCATTTGGAGGCATTTAATGTTCGAGCAAAAACGGCTGATTTTCGACAAAAGAGATAACACCCCCCCATTACGTCATGCTTCAGAAATGTGGAAAATGGTCAGTTTTCAAATGTTTTATTTTTGAACGTCAGTTCACATTTGTAGGTGGATCATCAGTGTTAGAGCTAAAATTAGCATGTTTAAAGTGATTTTCATGCTTCCAGGGGCTCGGGAAGTGAAATAAATACCATTTGGAGGCATTTAATGTTCGAGCAAAAACGGCTGATTTTCGACAAAAGAGATAACACCCCCCCATTACGTCATGCTTCAGAAATGTGGAAAATGGTCCGTTTTCAAATGTTTTATTTTTGAACGTCAGTTCACATTTGTAGGTGGATCATCAGTGTTAGAGCTAAAATTAGCATGTTTAAAGTGATTTTCATGCTTCCAGGGGCTCGGGAAGTTAATTAAATACCATTTGGAGGCATTTAATGTTCGAGCAAAAACGGCTGATTTTCGACAAAAGAGATAACACCCCCCCATTACGTCATGCTTCAGAAATGTGGAAAATGGTCCGTTTTCAAATGTTTTATTTTTGAACGTCAGTTCACATTTGTAGGTGGATCATCAGTGTTAGAGCTAAAATTAGCATGTTTAAAGTGATTTTCATGCTTCCAGGGGCTCGGGAAGTTAATTAAATACCATTTGGAGGCATTTAATGTTCGAGCAAAAACGGCTGATTTTCGACAAAAGAGATAACACCCCCCCATTACGTCATGCTTCAGAAATGTGGAAAATGGTCCATTTTCAAATGTTTTATTTTTGAACGTCAGTTCACATTTGTAGCTGGATCATCAGTGTTAGAGCTAAAATTAGCATGTTTAAAGTGATTTTCATGCTTCCAGGAGCTCGGGAAGTTAATTAAATACCATTTGGAGGCATTTAATGTTCGAGCAAAAACGGCTGATTTTCGACAAAAGAGATAACACCCCCCCATTACGTCATGCTTCAGAAATGTGGAAAATGGTCCGTTTTCAAATGTTTTATTTTTGAACGTCAGTTCACATTTGTAGGTGGATCATCAGTGTTAGAGCTAAAATTAGCATGTTTAAAGTGATTTTCATGCTTCCAGGGGCCCAAAACACAAGATTTATGGAATGGTTAAAAGTGCATGAAAATGGCCAATTTACTCACTCTGAGTTCTCAAAAAGGGTTTCTTCACCCCGGGAAGTTAATTAAATACCATTTGGAGGCATTTAATGTTCGAGCAAAAACGGCTGATTTTCGACAAAAGAGATAACACCCCCCCATTACGTCATGCTTCAGAAATGTGGAAAATGGTCCGTTTTCAAATGTTTTATTTTTGAACGTCAGTTCACATTTGTAGGTGGATCATCAGTGTTAGAGCTAAAATTAGCATGTTTAAAGTGATTTTCATGCTTCCAGGGGCTCGGGAAGTGAAATAAATACCATTTGGAGGCATTTAATGTTCGAGCAAAAACGGCTGATTTTCGACAAAAGAGATAACACCCCCCCATTACGTCATGCTTCAGAAATGTGGAAAATGGTCCGTTTTCAAATGTTTTATTTTTGAACGTCAGTTCACATTTGTAGGTGGATCATCAGTGTTAGAGCTAAAATTAGCATGTTTAAAGTGATTTTCATGCTTCCAGGGGCTCGGGAAGTTAATTAAATACCATTTGGAGGCATTTAATGTTCAAGCAAAAACGGCTGATTTTCGACAAAAGAGATAACACCCCCCCATTACGTCATGCTTCAGAAATGTGGAAAATGGTCCGTTTTCAAATGTTTTATTTTTGAACGTCAGTTCACATTTGTAGGTGGATCATCAGTGTTAGAGCTAAAATTAGCATGTTTAAAGTGATTTTCATGCTTCCAGGGGCCCAAAACACAAGATTTATGGAATGGTTAAAAGTGCATGACAATGGCCAATTTACTCACTCTGAGTTCTCAAAAAGGGTTTCTTCACCCCGGGAAGTTAATTAAATACCATTTGGAGGCATTTAATGTTCGAGCAAAAACGGCTGATTTTCGACAAAAGAGATAACACCCCCCCATTACGTCATGCTTCAGAAATGTGGAAAATGGTCCGTTTTCAAATGTTTTATTTTTGAACGTCAGTTCACATTTGTAGGTGGATCATCAGTGTTAGAGCTAAAATTAGCATGTTTAAAGTGATTTTCATGCTTCCAGGGGCCCAAAACACAAGATTTATGGAATGGTTAAAAGTGCATGAAAATGGCCAATTTACTCACTCTGAGTTCTCAAAAAGGGTTTCTTCACCCCGGGAAGTTAATTAAATACCATTTGGAGGCATTTAATGTTCGAGCAAAAACGGCTGATTTTCGACAAAAGAGATAACACCCCCCCATTACGTCATGCTTCAGAAATGTGGAAAATGGTCCGTTTTCAAATGTTTTATTTTTGAACGTCAGTTCACATTTGTAGGTGGATCATCAGTGTTAGAGCTAAAATTAGCATGTTTAAAGTGATTTTCATGCTTCCAGGGGCTCGGGAAGTTAATTAAATACCATTTGGAGGCATTTAATGTTCGAGCAAAAACGGCTGATTTTCGACAAAAGAGATAACACCCCCCCATTACGTCATGCTTCAGAAATGTGGAAAATGGTCCGTTTTCAAATGTTTTATTTTTGAACGTCAGTTCACATTTGTAGGTGGATCATCAGTGTTAGAGCTAAAATTAGCATGTTTAAAGTGATTTTCATGCTTCCAGGGGCTCGGGAAGTGAAATAAATACCATTTGGAGGCATTTAATGTTCGAGCAAAAACGGCTGATTTTCGACAAAAGAGATAACACCCCCCCATTACGTCATGCTTCAGAAATGTGGAAAATGGTCCGTTTTCAAATGTTTTATTTTTGAACGTCAGTTCACATTTGTAGGTGGATCATCAGTGTTAGAGCTAAAATTAGCGTGTTTAACCGCTTCGCTGCGGCGGCTTTTCCCGCTGTGCGCGGCAAATTCAAAATTACCGCGTTACGTGACGAGCTGGCCTTGTCATCCGCGCAGGACAGGTAAGCGCGATGACGAGCCCAGCTCGTCAATAGCCCCGAAGGGGTTAAAGTGATTTTCATGCTTCCAGGGGCCCAAAACACAAGATTTATGGAATGGTTAAAAGTGCATGAAAATGGCCAATTTACTCACTCTGAGTTCTCAAAAAGGGTTTCTTCACCCCGGGAAGTGAAATAAATACCATTTGGAGGCATTTAATGTTCGAGCAAAAACGGCTGATTTTCGACAAAAGAGATAACACCCCCCCATTACGTCATGCTTCAGAAATGTGGAAAATGGTCCGTTTTCAAATGTTTTATTTTTGAACGTCAGTTCACATTTGTAGGTGGATCATCAGTGTTAGAGCTAAAATTAGCATGTTTAAAGTGATTTTCATGCTTCCAGGGGCTCGGGAAGTTAATTAAATACCATTTGGAGGCATTTAATGTTCGAGCAAAAACGGCTGATTTTCGACAAAAGAGATAACACCCCCCCATTACGTCATGCTTCAGAAATGTGGAAAATGGTCCGTTTTCAAATGTTTTATTTTTGAACGTCAGTTCACATTTGTAGGTGGATCATCAGTGTTAGAGCTAAAATTAGCATGTTTAAAGTGATTTTCATGCTTCCAGGGGCTCGGGAAGTTAATTAAATACCATTTGGAGGCATTTAATGTTCGAGCAAAAACGGCTGATTTTCGACAAAAGAGATAACACCCCCCCATTACGTCATGCTTCAGAAATGTGGAAAATGGTCCGTTTTCAAATGTTTTATTTTTGAACGTCAGTTCACATTTGTAGGTGGATCATCAGTGTTAGAGCTAAAATTAGCATGTTTAAAGTGATTTTCATGCTTCCAGGGGCCCAAAACACAAGATTTATGGAATGGTTAAAAGTGCATGAAAATGGCCAATTTACTCACTCTGAGTTCTCAAAAAGGGTTTCTTCACCCCGGGAAGTTAATTCAATACCATTTGGAGGCATTTAATGTTCGAGCAAAAACGGCTGATTTTCGACAAAAGAGATAACACCCCCCCATTACGTCATGCTTCAGAAATGTGGAAAATGGTCAGTTTTCAAATGTTTTATTTTTGAACGTCAGTTCACATTTGTAGGTGGATCATCAGTGTTAGAGCTAAAATTAGCATGTTTAAAGTGATTTTCATGCTTCCAGGGGCTCGGGAAGTTAATTAAATACCATTTGGAGGCATTTAATGTTCGAGCAAAAACGGCTGATTTTCGACAAAAGAGATAACACCCCCCCATTACGTCATGCTTCAGAAATGTGGAAAATGGTCCGTTTTCAAATGTTTTATTTTTGAACGTCAGTTCACATTTGTAGGTGGATCATCAGTGTTAGAGCTAAAATTAGCATGTTTAAAGTGATTTTCATGCTTCCAGGGGCCCAAAACACAAGATTTATGGAATGGTTAAAAGTGCATGAAAATGGCCAATTTACTCACTCTGAGTTCTCAAAAAGGGTTTCTTCACCCCGGGAAGTTAATTAAATACCATTTGGAGGCATTTAATGTTCGAGCAAAAACAGCAGATTTTCGACAAAAGAGATAACACCCCCCCATTACGTCATGCTTCAGAAATGTGGAATTTGGTCCGTTTTCAAATGTTTTATTTTTGAACGTCAGTTCACATTTGTAGGTGGATCATCAGTGTTAGAGCTAAAATTAGCATGTTTAAAGTGATTTTCATGCTTCCAGGGGCCCAAAACACAAGATTAATGGAATGGTTAAAAGTGCATGAAAATGGCCAATTTACTCACTCTGAGTTCTCAAAAAGGGTTTCTTCACCCCGGGAAGTGAAATAAATACCATTTGGAGGCATTTAATGTTCGAGCAAAAACGGCTGATTTTCGACAAAAGAGATAACACCCCCCCATTACGTCATGCTTCAGAAATGTGGAAAATGGTTCGTTTTCAAATGTTATATTTTTGAACGTCAGTTCACATTTGTAGGTGGATCATCAGTGTTAGAGCTAAAATTAGCATGTTTAAAGTGATTTTCATGCTTCCAGGGGCTCGGGAAGTTAATTAAATACCATTTGGAGGCATTTAATGTTCGAGCAAAAACGGCTGATTTTCGACAAAAGAGATAACACCCCCCCCCATTACGTCATGCTTCAGAAATGTGGAAAATGGTCCGTTTTCAAATGTTTTATTTTTGAACGTCAGTTCACATTTGTAGGTGGATCATCAGTGTTAGAGCTAAAATTAGCATGTTTAAAGTGATTTTCATGCTTCCAGGGGCTCGGGAAGTTAATTAAATACCATTTGGAGGCATTTAATGTTCGAGCAAAAACGGCTGATTTTCGACAAAAGAGATAACACCCCCCCATTACGTCATGCTTCAGAAATGTGGAAAATGGTCCGTTTTCAAATGTTTTATTTTTGAACGTCAGTTCACATTTGTAGGTGGATCATCAGTGTTAGAGCTAAAATTAGCATGTTTAAAGTGATTTTCATGCTTCCAGGGGCTCGAGAAGTGAAATAAATACCATTTGGAGGCAGTTAATGTTCGAGCAAAAACGGCTGATTTTCGACAAAAGAGATAACACCCCCCCCATTACGTCATGCTTCAGAAATGTGGAAAATGGTCCGTTTTCAAATGTTTTATTTTTGAACGTCAGTTCACATTTGTAGGTGGATCATCAGTGTTAGAGCTAAAATTAGCATGTTTAAAGTGATTTTCATGCTTCCAGGGGCTCGGGAAGTTAATTAAATACCATTTGGAGGCATTTAATGTTCAAGCAAAAATGGCTGATTTTCGACAAAAGAGATAACACCCCCCCATTACGTCATGCTTCAGAAATGTGGAAAATGGTCCGTTTTCAAATGTTTTATTTTTGAACGTCAGTTCACATTTGTAGGTTGATCATCAGTGTTAGAGCTAAAATTAGCATGTTTAAAGTGATTTTCATGCTTCCAGGGGCTCGGGAAGTTAATTAAATACCATTTGGAGGCATTTAATGTTCGAGCAAAAATGGCTGATTTTCGACAAAAGAGATAACACCCCCCCATTACGTCATGCTTCAGAAATGTGGAAAATGGTCCGTTTTCAAATGTTTTATTTTTGAACGTCAGTTCACATTTGTAGGTGGATCATCAGTGTTAGAGCTAAAATTAGCATGTTTAAAGTGATTTTCATGCTTCCAGGGGCTCGGGAAGTTAATTAAATACCATTTGGAGGCATTTAATGTTCGAGCAAAAACGGCTGATTTTCGACAAAAGAGATAACACCCCCCAATTACGTCATGCTTCAGAAATGTGGAAAATGGTCCGTTTTCAAATGTTTTATTTTTGAACGTCAGTTCACATTTGTAGGTGGATCATCAGTGTTAGAGCTAAAATTAGCATGTTTAAAGTGATTTTCATGCTTCCAGGGGCCCAAAACACAAGATTTATGGAATGGTTAAAAGTGCATGAAAATGGCCAATTTACTCACTCTGAGTTCTCAAAAAGGGTTTCTTCACCCCGGGAAGTGAAATAAATACCATTTGGAGGCATTTAATGTTCGAGCAAAACGGCTGATTTTCGACAAAAGAGATAACACCCCCCCATTACGTCATGCTTCAGAAATGTGGAAAATGGTCCGTTTTCAAATGTTTTATTTTTGAACGTCAGTTCACATTTGTAGGTGGATCATCAGTGTTAGAGCTAAAATTAGCATGTTTAAAGTGATTTTCATGCTTCCAGGGGCCCAAAACACAAGATTTATGGAATGGTTAAAAGTGCATGAAAATGGCCAATTTACTCACTCTGAGTTCTCAAAAAGGGTTTCTTCACCCCGGGAAGTTAATTAAATACCATTTGGAGGCATTTAATGTTCGAGCAAAAACGGCTGATTTTCGACAAAAGAGATAACACCCCCCCATTACGTCATGCTTCAGAAATGTGGAAAATGGTCCGTTTTCAAATGTTTTATTTTTGAACGTCAGTTCACATTTGTAGGTGGATCATCAGTGTTAGAGCTAAAATTAGCATGTTTAAAGTGATTTTCATGCTTCCAGGGGCTCGGGAAGTTAATTAAATACCATTTGGAGGCATTTAATGTTCGAGCAAAAACGGCTGATTTTCGACAAAAGAGATAACACCCCCCCATTACGTCATGCTTCAGAAATGTGGAAAATGGTCCGTTTTCAAATGTTTTATTTTTGAACGTCAGTTCACATTTGTAGGTGGATCATCAGTGTTAGAGCTAAAATTAGCATGTTTAAAGTGATTTTCATGCTTCCAGGGGCCCAAAACACAAGATTTATGGAATGGTTAAAAGTGCATGAAAATGGCCAATTTACTCACTCTGAGTTCTCAAAAAGGGTTTCTTCACCCCGGGAAGTTAATTCAATACCATTTGGAGGCATTTAATGTTCGAGCAAAAACGGCTGATTTTCGACAAAAGAGATAACACCCCCCCATTACGTCATGCTTCAGAAATGTGGAAAATGGTCAGTTTTCAAATGTTTTATTTTTGAACGTCAGTTCACATTTGTAGTTGGATCATCAGTGTTAGAGCTAAAATTAGCATGTTTAAAGTGATTTTCATGCTTCCAGGGGCTCGGGAAGTGAAATAAATACCATTTGGAGGCATTTAATGTTCGAGCAAAAATGGCTGATTTTCAACAAAAGAGATAACACCCCCCCATTACGTCATGCTTCAGAAATGTGGAAAATGGTCCGTTTTCAAATGTTTTATTTTTGAACGTCAGTTCACATTTGTAGGTGGATCATCAGTGTTAGAGCTAAAATTAGCATGTTTAAAGTGATTTTCATGCTTCCAGGGGCCCAAAACACAAGATTTATGGAATGGTTAAAAGTGCATGAAAATGGCCAATTTACTCACTCTGAGTTCTCAAAAAGGGTTTCTTCACCCCGGGAAGTTAATTAAATACCATTTGGAGGCATTTAATGTTCGAGCAAAAACGGCTGATTTTCGACAAAAGAGATAACACCCCCCCATTACGTCATGCTTCAGAAATGTGGAAAATGGTCCGTTTTCAAATGTTTTATTTTTGAACGTCAGTTCACATTTGTAGGTGGATCATCAGTGTTAGAGCTAAAATTAGCATGTTTAAAGTGATTTTCATGCTTCCAGGGGCTCGGGAAGTTAATTAAATACCATTTAGAGGCATTTAATGTTCGAGCAAAAACGGCTGATTTTCGACAAAAGAGATAACACCCCCCAATTACGTCATGCTTCAGAAATGTGGAAAATGGTCCGTTTTCAAATGTTTTATTTTTGAACGTCAGTTCACATTTGTAGGTGGATCATCAGTGTTAGAGCTAAAATTAGCATGTTTAAAGTGATTTTCATGCTTCCAGGGGCCCAAAACACAAGATTTATGGAATGGTTAAAAGTGCATGAAAATGGCCAATTTACTCACTCTGAGTTCTCAAAAAGGGTTTCTTCACCCCGGGAAGTGAAATAAATACCATTTGGAGGCATTTAATGTTCGAGCAAAAACGGCTGATTTTCGACAAAAGAGATAACACCCCCCCATTACGTCATGCTTCAGAAATGTGGAAAATGGTCCGTTTTCAAATGTTTTATTTTTGAACGTCAGTTCACATTTGTAGGTGGATCATCAGTGTTAGAGCTAAAATTAGCATGTTTAAAGTGATTTTCATGCTTCCAGGGGCTCGGGAAGTTAATTAAATACCATTTGGAGGCATTTAATGTTCGAGCAAAAACGGCTGATTTTCGACAAAAGAGATAACACCCCCCCATTACGTCATGCTTCAGAAATGTGGAAAATGGTCCGTTTTCAAATGTTTTATTTTTGAACGTCAGTTCACATTTGTAGGTGGATCATCAGTGTTAGAGCTAAAATTAGCATGTTTAAAGTGATTTTCATGCTTCCAGGGGCTCGGGAAGTTAATTAAATACCATTTGGAGGCATTTAATGTTCGAGCAAAAACGGCTGATTTTCGACAAAAGAGATAACACCCCCCCATTACGTCATGCTTCAGAAATGTGGAAAATGGTCCGTTTTCAAATGTTTTATTTTTGAACGTCAGTTCACATTTGTAGGTGGATCATCAGTGTTAGAGCTAAAATTAGCATGTTTAAAGTGATTTTCATGCTTCCAGGGGCCCAAAACACAAGATTTATGGAATGGTTAAAAGTGCATGAAAATGGCCAATTTACTCACTCTGAGTTCTCAAAAAGGGTTTCTTCACCCCGGGAAGTTAATTCAATACCATTTGGAGGCATTTAATGTTCGAGCAAAAACGGCTGATTTTCGACAAAAGAGATAACACCCCCCCATTACGTCATGCTTCAGAAATGTGGAAAATGGTCAGTTTTCAAATGTTTTATTTTTGAACGTCAGTTCACATTTGTAGGTGGATCATCAGTGTTAGAGCTAAAATTAGCATGTTTAAAGTGATTTTCATGCTTCCAGGGGCTCGGGAAGTTAATTAAATACCATTTGGAGGCATTTAATGTTCGAGCAAAAACGGCTGATTTTCGACAAAAGAGATAACACCCCCCCATTACGTCATGCTTCAGAAATGTGGAAAATGGTCCGTTTTCAAATGTTTTATTTTTGAACGTCAGTTCACATTTGTAGGTGGATCATCAGTGTTAGAGCTAAAATTAGCATGTTTAAAGTGATTTTCATGCTTCCAGGGGCCCAAAACACAAGATTTATGGAATGGTTAAAAGTGCATGAAAATGGCCAATTTACTCACTCTGAGTTCTCAAAAAGGGTTTCTTCACCCCGGGAAGTTAATTAAATACCATTTGGAGGCATTTAATGTTCGAGCAAAAAAGGCAGATTTTCGACAAAAGAGATAACACCCCCCCATTACGTCATGCTTCAGAAATGTGGAAAATGGTCCGTTTTCAAATGTTTTATTTTTGAACGTCAGTTCACATTTGTAGGTGGATCATCAGTGTTAGAGCTAAAATTAGCATGTTTAAAGTGATTTTCATGCTTCCAGGGGCCCAAAACACAAGATTAATGGAATGGTTAAAAGTGCATGAAAATGGCCAATTTACTCACTCTGAGTTCTCAAAAAGGGTTTCTTCACCCCGGGAAGTGAAATAAATACCATTTGGAGGCATTTAATGTTCGAGCAAAAACGGCTGATTTTCGACAAAAGAGATAACACCCCCCCATTACGTCATGCTTCAGAAATGTGGAAAATGGTTCGTTTTCAAATGTTATATTTTTGAACGTCAGTTCACATTTGTAGGTGGATCATCAGTGTTAGAGCTAAAATTAGCATGTTTAAAGTGATTTTCATGCTTCCAGGGGCTCGGGAAGTTAATTAAATACCATTTGGAGGCATTTAATGTTCGAGCAAAAACGGCTGATTTTCGACAAAAGAGATAACACCCCCCCCATTACGTCATGCTTCAGAAATGTGGAAAATGGTCCGTTTTCAAATGTTTTATTTTTGAACGTCAGTTCACATTTGTAGGTGGATCATCAGTGTTAGAGCTAAAATTAGCATGTTTAAAGTGATTTTCATGCTTCCAGGGGCTCGAGAAGTGAAATAAATACCATTTGGAGGCAGTTAATGTTCGAGCAAAAACGGCTGATTTTCGACAAAAGAGATAACACCCCCCCCATTACGTCATGCTTCAGAAATGTGGAAAATGGTCCGTTTTCAAATGTTTTATTTTTGAACGTCAGTTCACATTTGTAGGTTGATCATCAGTGTTAGAGCTAAAATTAGCATGTTTAAAGTGATTTTCATGCTTCCAGGGGCTCGGGAAGTTAATTAAATACCATTTGGAGGCATTTAATGTTCGAGCAAAAATGGCTGATTTTCGACAAAAGAGATAACACCCCCCCATTACGTCATGCTTCAGAAATGTGGAAAATGGTCCGTTTTCAAATGTTTTATTTTTGAACGTCAGTTCACATTTGTAGGTGGATCATCAGTGTTAGAGCTAAAATTAGCATGTTTAAAGTGATTTTCATGCTTCCAGGGGCTCGGGAAGTTAATTAAATACCATTTAGAGGCATTTAATGTTCGAGCAAAAACGGCTGATTTTCGACAAAAGAGATAACACCCCCCAATTACGTCATGCTTCAGAAATGTGGAAAATGGTCCGTTTTCAAATGTTTTATTTTTGAACGTCAGTTCACATTTGTAGGTGGATCATCAGTGTTAGAGCTAAAATTAGCATGTTTAAAGTGATTTTCATGCTTCCAGGCGCCCAAAACACAAGATTTATGGAATGGTTAAAAGTGCATGAAAATGGCCAATTTACTCACTCTGAGTTCTCAAAAAGGGTTTCTTCACCCCGGGAAGTGAAATAAATACCATTTGGAGGCATTTAATGTTCGAGCAAAACGGCTGATTTTCGACAAAAGAGATAACACCCCCCCATTACGTCATGCTTCAGAAATGTGGAAAATGGTCCGTTTTCAAATGTTTTATTTTTGAACGTCAGTTCACATTTGTAGGTGGATCATCAGTGTTAGAGCTAAAATTAGCATGTTTAAAGTGATTTTCATGCTTCCAGGGGCCCAAAACACAAGATTTATGGAATGGTTAAAAGTGCATGAAAATGGCCAATTTATTCACTCTGAGTTCTCAAAAAGGGTTTCTTCACCCCGGGAAGTTAATTAAATACCATTTGGAGGCATTTAATGTTCGAGCAAAAACGGCTGATTTTCGACAAAAGAGATAACACCCCCCCATTACGTCATGCTTCAGAAATGTGGAAAATGGTCCGTTTTCAAATGTTTTATTTTTGAACGTCAGTTCACATTTGTAGGTGGATCATCAGTGTTAGAGCTAAAATTAGCATGTTTAAAGTGATTTTCATGCTTCCAGGGGCTCGGGAAGTTAATTAAATACCATTTGGAGGCATTTAATGTTCGAGCAAAAACGGCTGATTTTCGACAAAAGAGATAACACCCCCCCATTACGTCATGCTTCAGAAATGTGGAAAATGGTCCGTTTTCAAATGTTTTATTTTTGAACGTCAGTTCACATTTGTAGGTGGATCATCAGTGTTAGAGCTAAAATTAGCATGTTTAAAGTGATTTTCATGCTTCCAGGGGCCCAAAACACAAGATTTATGGAATGGTTAAAAGTGCATGAAAATGGCCAATTTACTCACTCTGAGTTCTCAAAAAGGGTTTCTTCACCCCGGGAAGTTAATTCAATACCATTTGGAGGCATTTAATGTTCGAGCAAAAACGGCTGATTTTCGACAAAAGAGATAACACCCCCCCATTACGTCATGCTTCAGAAATGTGGAAAATGGTCAGTTTTCAAATGTTTTATTTTTGAACGTCAGTTCACATTTGTAGTTGGATCATCAGTGTTAGAGCTAAAATTAGCATGTTTAAAGTGATTTTCATGCTTCCAGGGGCTCGGGAAGTGAAATAAATACCATTTGGAGGCATTTAATGTTCGAGCAAAAATGGCTGATTTTCAACAAAAGAGATAACACCCCCCCATTACGTCATGCTTCAGAAATGTGGAAAATGGTCCGTTTTCAAATGTTTTATTTTTGAACGTCAGTTCACATTTGTAGGTGGATCATCAGTGTTAGAGCTAAAATTAGCATGTTTAAAGTGATTTTCATGCTTCCAGGGGCCCAAAACACAAGATTTATGGAATGGTTAAAAGTGCATGAAAATGGCCAATTTACTCACTCTGAGTTCTCAAAAAGGGTTTCTTCACCCCGGGAAGTTAATTAAATACCATTTGGAGGCATTTAATGTTCGAGCAAAAACGGCTGATTTTCGACAAAAGAGATAACACCCCCCCATTACGTCATGCTTCAGAAATGTGGAAAATGGTCCGTTTTCAAATGTTTTATTTTTGAACGTCAGTTCACATTTGTAGGTGGATCATCAGTGTTAGAGCTAAAATTAGCATGTTTAAAGTGATTTTCATGCTTCCAGGGGCTCGGGAAGTTAATTAAATACCATTTAGAGGCATTTAATGTTCGAGCAAAAACGGCTGATTTTCGACAAAAGAGATAACACCCCCCAATTACGTCATGCTTCAGAAATGTGGAAAATGGTCCGTTTTCAAATGTTTTATTTTTGAACGTCAGTTCACATTTGTAGGTGGATCATCAGTGTTAGAGCTAAAATTAGCATGTTTAAAGTGATTTTCATGCTTCCAGGGGCCCAAAACACAAGATTTATGGAATGGTTAAAAGTGCATGAAAATGGCCAATTTACTCACTCTGAGTTCTCAAAAAGGGTTTCTTCACCCCGGGAAGTGAAATAAATACCATTTGGAGGCATTTAATGTTCGAGCAAAAACGGCTGATTTTCGACAAAAGAGATAACACCCCCCCATTACGTCATGCTTCAGAAATGTGGAAAATGGTCCGTTTTCAAATGTTTTATTTTTGAACGTCAGTTCACATTTGTAGGTGGATCATCAGTGTTAGAGCTAAAATTAGCATGTTTAAAGTGATTTTCATGCTTCCAGGGGCTCGGGAAGTTAATTAAATACCATTTGGAGGCATTTAATGTTCGAGCAAAAACGGCTGATTTTCGACAAAAGAGATAACACCCCCCCATTACGTCATGCTTCAGAAATGTGGAAAATGGTCCGTTTTCAAATGTTTTATTTTTGAACGTCAGTTCACATTTGTAGGTGGATCATCAGTGTTAGAGCTAAAATTAGCATGTTTAAAGTGATTTTCATGCTTCCAGGAGCTCAGGAAGTTAATTAAATACCATTTGGAGGCATTTAATGTTCGAGCAAAAACTGCTGATTTTCGACAAAAGAGATAACACCCCCCCATTACGTCATGCTTCAGAAATGTGGAAAATGGTCCGTTTTCAAATGTTTTATTTTTGAACGTCAGTTCACATTTGTAGGTGGATCATCAGTGTTAGAGCTAAAATTAGCATGTTTAAAGTGATTTTCATGCTTCCAGGGGCTCGGGAAGTGAAATAAATACCATTTGGAGGCATTTAATGTTCGAGCAAAAACGGCTGATTTTTGACAAAAGAGATAACACCCCCCCATTACGTCATGCTTCAGAAATGTGGAAAATGGTCCGTTTTCAAATGTTTTATTTTTGAACGTCAGTTCACATTTGTAGGTGGATCATCAGTGTTAGAGCTAAAATTAGCATGTTTAAAGTGATTTTCATGCTTCCAGGGGCTCGGGAAGTGAAATAAATATCATTTGGAGGCATTTAATGTTCGAGCAAAAACGGCTGATTTTCGACAAAAGAGATAACACCCCCCCATTACGTCATGCTTCAGAAATGTGGAAAATGGTCCGTTTTCAAATGTTTTATTTTTGAACGTCAGTTCACATTTGTAGGTGGATCATCAGTGTTAGAGCTAAAATTAGCATGTTTAAAGTGATTTTCATGCTTCCAGGGGCTCGGGAAGTTAATTAAATACCATTTGGAGGCATTTAATGTTCGAGCAAAAACGGCTGATTTTCGACAAAAGAGATAACACCCCCCCATTACGTCATGCTTCAGAAATGTGGAAAATGGTCCGTTTTCAAATGTTTTATTTTTGAACGTCAGTTCACATTTGTAGGTGGATCATCAGTGTTAGAGCTAAAATTAGCATGTTTAAAGTGATTTTCATGCTTCCAGGGGCCCAAAACACAAGATTTATGGAATGGTTAAAAGTGCATGAAAATGGCCAATTTACTCACTCTGAGTTCTCAAAAAGGGTTTCTTCACCCCGGGAAGTTAATTAAATACCATTTGGAGGCATTTAATGTTCGAGCAAAAACGGCTGATTTTCGACAAAAGAGATAACACCCCCCCATTACGTCATGCTTCAGAAATGTGGAAAATGGTCCGTTTTCAAATGTTTTATTTTTGAACGTCAGTTCACATTTGTAGGTGGATCATCAGTGTTAGAGCTAAAATTAGCATGTTTAAAGTGATTTTCATGCTTCCAGGGGCTCGGGAAGTGAAATAAATACCATTTGGAGGCATTTAATGTTCGAGCAAAAACGGCTGATTTTCGACAAAAGAGATAACACCCCCCCATTACGTCATGCTTCAGAAATGTGGAAAATGGTCCGTTTTCAAATGTTTTATTTTTGAACGTCAGTTCACATTTGTAGGTGGATCATCAGTGTTAGAGCTAAAATTAGCATGTTTAAAGTGATTTTCATGCTTCCAGGGGCCCAAAACACAAGATTTATGGAATGGTTAAAAGTGCATGAAAATGGCCAATTTACTCACTCTGAGTTCTCAAAAAGGGTTTCTTCACCCCGGGAAGTGAAATAAATACCATTTGGAGGCATTTAATGTTCGAGCAAAAACGGCTGATTTTCGACAAAAGAGATAACACCCCCCCATTACGTCATGCTTCAGAAATGTGGAAAATGGTCCGTTTTCAAATGTTTTATTTTTGAACGTCAGTTCACATTTGTAGGTGGATCATCAGTGTTAGAGCTAAAATTAGCATGTTTAAAGTGATTTTCATGCTTCCAGGGGCTCGGGAAGTTAATTAAATACCATTTGGAGGCATTTAATGTTCGAGCAAAAACGGCTGATTTTCGACAAAAGAGATAACACCCCCCAATTACGTCATGCTTCAGAAATGTGGAAAATGGTCCGTTTTCAAATGTTTTATTTTTGAACGTCAGTTCACATTTGTAGGTGGATCATCAGTGTTAGAGCTAAAATTAGCATGTTTAAAGTGATTTTCATGCTTCCAGGCGCCCAAAACACAAGATTTATGGAATGGTTAAAAGTGCATGAAAATGGCCAATTTACTCACTCTGAGTTCTCAAAAAGGGTTTCTTCACCCCGGGAAGTGAAATAAATACCATTTGGAGGCATTTAATGTTCGAGCAAAACGGCTGATTTTCGACAAAAGAGATAACACCCCCCCATTACGTCATGCTTCAGAAATGTGGAAAATGGTCCGTTTTCAAATGTTTTATTTTTGAACGTCAGTTCACATTTGTAGGTGGATCATCAGTGTTAGAGCTAAAATTAGCATGTTTAAAGTGATTTTCATGCTTCCAGGGGCCCAAAACACAAGATTTATGGAATGGTTAAAAGTGCATGAAAATGGCCAATTTATTCACTCTGAGTTCTCAAAAAGGGTTTCTTCACCCCGGGAAGTTAATTAAATACCATTTGGAGGCATTTAATGTTCGAGCAAAAACGGCTGATTTTCGACAAAAGAGATAACACCCCCCCATTACGTCATGCTTCAGAAATGTGGAAAATGGTCCGTTTTCAAATGTTTTATTTTTGAACTTCAGTTCACATTTGTAGGTGGATCATCAGTGTTAGAGCTAAAATTAGCATGTTTAAAGTGATTTTCATGCTTCCAGGGGCTCGGGAAGTTAATTAAATACCATTTGGAGGCATTTAATGTTCGAGCAAAAACGGCTGATTTTCGACAAAAGAGATAACACCCCCCCATTACGTCATGCTTCAGAAATGTGGAAAATGGTCCGTTTTCAAATGTTTTATTTTTGAACGTCAGTTCACATTTGTAGGTGGATCATCAGTGTTAGAGCTAAAATTAGCATGTTTAAAGTGATTTTCATGCTTCCAGGGGCTCGGGAAGTGAAATAAATACCATTTGGAGGCATTTAATGTTCGAGCAAAAATGGCTGATTTTCAACAAAAGAGATAACACCCCCCCATTACGTCATGCTTCAGAAATGTGGAAAATGGTCCGTTTTCAAATGTTTTATTTTTGAACGTCAGTTCACATTTGTAGGTGGATCATCAGTGTTAGAGCTAAAATTAGTATGTTTAAAGTGATTTTCATGCTTCCAGGGGCCCAAAACACAAGATTTATGGAATGGTTAAAAGTGCATGAAAATGGCCAATTTACTCACTCTGAGTTCTCAAAAAGGGTTTCTTCACCCCGGGAAGTTAATTAAATACCATTTGGAGGCATTTAATGTTCGAGCAAAAACGGCTGATTTTCGACAAAAGAGATAACACCCCCCCATTACGTCATGCTTCAGAAATGTGGAAAATGGTCCGTTTTCAAATGTTTTATTTTTGAACGTCAGTTCACATTTGTAGGTGGATCATCAGTGTTAGAGCTAAAATTAGCATGTTTAAAGTGATTTTCATGCTTCCAGGGGCTCGGGAAGTTAATTAAATACCATTTAGAGGCATTTAATGTTCGAGCAAAAACGGCTGATTTTCGACAAAAGAGATAACACCCCCCAATTACGTCATGCTTCAGAAATGTGGAAAATGGTCCGTTTTCAAATGTTTTATTTTTGAACGTCAGTTCACATTTGTAGGTGGATCATCAGTGTTAGAGCTAAAATTAGCATGTTTAAAGTGATTTTCATGCTTCCAGGGGCCCAAAACACAAGATTTATGGAATGGTTAAAAGTGCATGAAAATGGCCAATTTACTCACTCTGAGTTCTCAAAAAGGGTTTCTTCACCCCGGGAAGTGAAATAAATACCATTTGGAGGCATTTAATGTTCGAGCAAAAACGGCTGATTTTCGACAAAAGAGATAACACCCCCCCATTACGTCATGCTTCAGAAATGTGGAAAATGGTCCGTTTTCAAATGTTTTATTTTTGAACGTCAGTTCACATTTGTAGGTGGATCATCAGTGTTAGAGCTAAAATTAGCATGTTTAAAGTGATTTTCATGCTTCCAGGGGCTCGGGAAGTTAATTAAATACCATTTGGAGGCATTTAATGTTCGAGCAAAAACGGCTGATTTTCGACAAAAGAGATAACACCCCCCCATTACGTCATGCTTCAGAAATGTGGAAAATGGTCCGTTTTCAAATGTTTTATTTTTGAACGTCAGTTCACATTTGTAGGTGGATCATCAGTGTTAGAGCTAAAATTAGCATGTTTAAAGTGATTTTCATGCTTCCAGGAGCTCAGGAAGTTAATTAAATACCATTTGGAGGCATTTAATGTTCGAGCAAAAACTGCTGATTTTCGACAAAAGAGATAACACCCCCCCATTACGTCATGCTTCAGAAATGTGGAAAATGGTCCGTTTTCAAATGTTTTATTTTTGAACGTCAGTTCACATTTGTAGGTGGATCATCAGTGTTAGAGCTAAAATTAGCATGTTTAAAGTGATTTTCATGCTTCCAGGGGCTCGGGAAGTGAAATAAATACCATTTGGAGGCATTTAATGTTCGAGCAAAAACGGCTGATTTTTGACAAAAGAGATAACACCCCCCCATTACGTCATGCTTCAGAAATGTGGAAAATGGTCCGTTTTCAAATGTTTTATTTTTGAACGTCAGTTCACATTTGTAGGTGGATCATCAGTGTTAGAGCTAAAATTAGCATGTTTAAAGTGATTTTCATGCTTCCAGGGGCTCGGGAAGTGAAATAAATATCATTTGGAGGCATTTAATGTTCGAGCAAAAACGGCTGATTTTCGACAAAAGAGATAACACCCCCCCATTACGTCATGCTTCAGAAATGTGGAAAATGGTCCGTTTTCAAATGTTTTATTTTTGAACGTCAGTTCACATTTGTAGGTGGATCATCAGTGTTAGAGCTAAAATTAGCATGTTTAAAGTGATTTTCATGCTTCCAGGGGCTCGGGAAGTTAATTAAATACCATTTGGAGGCATTTAATGTTCGAGCAAAAACGGCTGATTTTCGACAAAAGAGATAACACCCCCCCATTACGTCATGCTTCAGAAATGTGGAAAATGGTCCGTTTTCAAATGTTTTATTTTTGAACGTCAGTTCACATTTGTAGGTGGATCATCAGTGTTAGAGCTAAAATTAGCATGTTTAAAGTGATTTTCATGCTTCCAGGGGCCCAAAACACAAGATTTATGGAATGGTTAAAAGTGCATGAAAATGGCCAATTTACTCACTCTGAGTTCTCAAAAAGGGTTTCTTCACCCCGGGAAGTTAATTAAATACCATTTGGAGGCATTTAATGTTCGAGCAAAAACGGCTGATTTTCGACAAAAGAGATAACACCCCCCCATTACGTCATGCTTCAGAAATGTGGAAAATGGTCCGTTTTCAAATGTTTTATTTTTGAACGTCAGTTCACATTTGTAGGTGGATCATCAGTGTTAGAGCTAAAATTAGCATGTTTAAAGTGATTTTCATGCTTCCAGGGGCTCGGGAAGTGAAATAAATACCATTTGGAGGCATTTAATGTTCGAGCAAAAACGGCTGATTTTCGACAAAAGAGATAACACCCCCCCATTACGTCATGCTTCAGAAATGTGGAAAATGGTCCGTTTTCAAATGTTTTATTTTTGAACGTCAGTTCACATTTGTAGGTGGATCATCAGTGTTAGAGCTAAAATTAGCATGTTTAAAGTGATTTTCATGCTTCCAGGGGCCCAAAACACAAGATTTATGGAATGGTTAAAAGTGCATGAAAATGGCCAATTTACTCACTCTGAGTTCTCAAAAAGGGTTTCTTCACCCCGGGAAGTGAAATAAATACCATTTGGAGGCATTTAATGTTCGAGCAAAAACGGCTGATTTTCGACAAAAGAGATAACACCCCCCCATTACGTCATGCTTCAGAAATGTGGAAAATGGTCCGTTTTCAAATGTTTTATTTTTGAACGTCAGTTCACATTTGTAGGTGGATCATCAGTGTTAGAGCTAAAATTAGCATGTTTAAAGTGATTTTCATGCTTCCAGGGGCTCGGGAAGTTAATTAAATACCATTTGGAGGCATTTAATGTTCGAGCAAAAACGGCTGATTTTCGACAAAAGAGATAACACCCCCCCATTACGTCATGCTTCAGAAATGTGGAAAATGGTCCGTTTTCAAATGTTTTATTTTTGAACGTCAGTTCACATTTGTAGGTGGATCATCAGTGTTAGAGCTAAAATTAGCATGTTTAAAGTGATTTTCATGCTTCCAGGGGCCCAAAACACAAGATTTATGGAATGGTTAAAAGTGCATGAAAATGGCCAATTTACTCACTCTGAGTTCTCAAAAAGGGTTTCTTCACCCCGGGAAGTTAATTAAATACCATTTGGAGGCATTTAATGTTCGAGCAAAAACGGCTGATTTTCGACAAAAGAGATAACACCCCCCCATTACGTCATGCTTCAGAAATGTGGAAAATGGTCCGTTTTCAAATGTTTTATTTTTGAACGTCAGTTCACATTTGTAGGTGGATCATCAGTGTTAGAGCTAAAATTAGCATGTTTAAAGTGATTTTCATGCTTCCAGGGGCCCAAAACACAAGATTAATGGAATGGTTAAAAGTGCATGAAAATGGCCAATTTACTCACTCTGAGTTCTCAAAAAGGGTTTCTTCACCCCGGGAAGTGAAATAAATACCATTTGGAGGCATTTAATGTTCGAGCAAAAACGGCTGATTTTCGACAAAAGAGATAACACCCCCCCATTACGTCATGCTTCAGAAATGTGGAAAATGGTTCGTTTTCAAATGTTATATTTTTGAACGTCAGTTCACATTTGTAGGTGGATCATCAGTGTTAGAGCTAAAATTAGCATGTTTAAAGTGATTTTCATGCTTCTAGGGGCTCGGGAAGTTAATTAAATACCATTTGGAGGCATTTAATGTTCGAGCAAAAACGGCTGATTTTCGACAAAAGAGATAACACCCCCCCCATTACGTCATGCTTCAGAAATGTGGAAAATGGTCCGTTTTCAAATGTTTTATTTTTGAACGTCAGTTCACATTTGTAGGTGGATCATCAGTGTTAGAGCTAAAATTAGCATGTTTAAAGTGATTTTCATGCTTCCAGGGGCTCGGGAAGTTAATTAAATACCATTTGGAGGCATTTAATGTTCGAGCAAAAATGGCTGATTTTCGACAAAAGAGATAACACCCCCCCATTACGTCATGCTTCAGAAATGTGGAAAATGGTCCGTTTTCAAATGTTTTATTTTTGAACGTCAGTTCACATTTGTAGGTGGATCATCAGTGTTAGAGCTAAAATTAGCATGTTTAAAGTGATTTTCATGCTTCCAGGGGCTCGGGAAGTGAAATAAATACCATTTGGAGGCATTTAATGTTCGAGAAAAAACGGCTGATTTTCGACAAAAGAGATAACACCCCCCCCATTACGTCATGCTTCAGAAATGTGGAAAATGGTCCGTTTTCAAATGTTTTATTTTTGAACGTCAGTTCACATTTGTAGGTGGATCATCAGTGTTAGAGCTAAAATTAGCATGTTTAAAGTGATTTTCATGCTTCCAGGGGCTCGGGAAGTTAATTAAATACCATTTGGAGGCATTTAATGTTCAAGCAAAAACGGCTGATTTTCGACAAAAGAGATAACACCCCCCCATTACGTCATGCTTCAGAAATGTGGAAAATGGTCCGTTTTCAAATGTTTTATTTTTGAACGTCAGTTCACATTTGTAGGTGGATCATCAGTGTTAGAGCTAAAATTAGCATGTTTAAAGTGATTTTCATGCTTCCAGGGGCCCAAAACACAAGATTTATGGAATGGTTAAAAGTGCATGAAAATGGCCAATTTACTCACTCTGAGTTCTCAAAAAGGGTTTCTTCACCCCGGGAAGTTAATTAAATACCATTTGGAGGCATTTAATGTTCGAGCAAAAACGGCTGATTTTCGACAAAAGAGATAACACCCCCCCATTACGTCATGCTTCAGAAATGTGGAAAATGGTCCGTTTTCAAATGTTTTATTTTTGAACGTCAGTTCACATTTGTAGGTGGATCATCAGTGTTAGAGCTAAAATTAGCATGTTTAAAGTGATTTTCATGCTTCCAGGGGCTCGGGAAGTTAATTAAATACCATTTGGAGGCATTTAATGTTCGAGCAAAAACGGCTGATTTTCGACAAAAGAGATAACACCCCCCAATTACGTCATGCTTCAGGAATGTGGAAAATGGTCCGTTTTCAAATGTTTTATTTTTGAACGTCAGTTCACATTTGTAGGTGGATCATCAGTGTTAGAGCTAAAATTAGCATGTTTAAAGTGATTTTCATGCTTCCAGGGGCCCAAAACACAAGATTTATGGAATGGTTAAAAGTGCATGAAAATGGCCAATTTACTCACTCTGAGTTCTCAAAAAGGGTTTCTTCACCCCGGGAAGTGAAATAAATACCATTTGGAGGCATTTAATGTTCGAGCAAAAACGGCTGATTTTCGACAAAAGAGATAACACCCCCCCCATTACGTCATGCTTCAGAAATGTGGAAAATGGTCCGTTTTCAAATGTTTTATTTTTGAACGTCAGTTCACATTTGTAGGTGGATCATCAGTGTTAGAGCTAAAATTAGCATGTTTAAAGTGATTTTCATGCTTCCAGGGGCTCGGGAAGTTAATTAAATACCATTTGGAGGCATTTAATGTTCGAGCAAAAACGGCTGATTTTCGACAAAAGAGATAACACCCCCCCCATTACGTCATGCTTCAGAAATGTGGAAAATGGTCCGTTTTCAAATGTTTTATTTTTGAACGTCAGTTCACATTTGTAGGTGGATCATCAGTGTTAGAGCTAAAATTAGCATGTTTAAAGTGATTTTCATGCTTCCAGGGGCCCAAAACACAAGATTTATGGAATGGTTAAAAGTGCATGAAAATGGCCAATTTACTCACTCTGAGTTCTCAAAAAGGGTTTTTTCACCCCGGGAAGTTAATTCAATACCATTTGGAGGCATTTAATGTTCGAGCAAAAACGGCTGATTTTCGACAAAAGAGATAACACCCCCCCATTACGTCATGCTTCAGAAATGTGGAAAATTGTCAGTTTTCAAATGTTTTATTTTTGAACGTCAGTTCACATTTGTAGTTGGATCATCAGTGTTAGAGCTAAAATTAGCATGTTTAAAGTGATTTTCATGCTTCCAGGGGCTCGGGAAGTTAATTAAATACCATTTGGAGGCATTTAATGTTCGAGCAAAAACGGCTGATTTTCGACAAAAGAGATAACACCCCCCCATTACGTCATGCTTCAGAAATGTGGAAAATGGTCCGTTTTCAAATGTTTTATTTTTGAACGTCAGTTCACATTTGTAGGTGGATCATCAGTGTTAGAGCTAAAATTAGCATGTTTAAAGTGATTTTCATGCTTCCAGGGGCCCAAAACACAAGATTTATGGAATGGTTAAAAGTGCATGAAAATGGCCAATTTACTCACTGTGAGTTCTCAAAAAGGGTTTCTTCACCCCGGGAAGTTAATTAAATACCATTTGGAGGCATTTAATGTTCGAGCAAAAACGGCTGATTTTCGACAAAAGAGATAACACCCCCCCATTACGTCATGCTTCAGAAATGTGGAAAATGGTCCGTTTTCAAATGTTTTATTTTTGAACGTCAGTTCACATTTGTAGGTGGATCATCAGTGTTAGAGCTAAAATTAGCATGTTTAAAGTGATTTTCATGCTTCCAGGGGCCCAAAACACAAGATTAATGGAATGGTTAAAAGTGCATGAAAATGGCCAATTTACTCACTCTGAGTTCTCAAAAAGGGTTTCTTCACCCCGGGAAGTGAAATAAATACCATTTGGAGGCATTTAATGTTCGAGCAAAAACGGCTGATTTTCGACAAAAGAGATAACACCCCCCCATTACGTCATGCTTCAGAAATGTGGAAAATGGTTCGTTTTCAAATGTTATATTTTTGAACGTCAGTTCACATTTGTAGGTGGATCATCAGTGTTAGAGCTAAAATTAGCATGTTTAAAGTGATTTTCATGCTTCCAGGGGCTCGGGAAGTGAAATAAATACCATTTGGAGGCATTTAATGTTCGAGCAAAAACGGCTGATTTTCGACAAAAGAGATAACACCCCCCCCCATTACGTCATGCTTCAGAAATGTGGAAAATGGTCCGTTTTCAAATGTTTTATTTTTGAACGTCAGTTCACATTTGTAGGTGGATCATCAGTGTTAGAGCTAAAATTAGCATGTTTAAAGTGATTGTCATGCTTCCAGGGGCTCGGGAAGTTAATTAAATACCATTTGGAGGCATTTAATGTTCGAGCAAAAACGGCTGATTTTCGACAAAAGAGATAACACCCCCCCATTACGTCATGCTTCAGAAATGTGGAAAATGGTCCGTTTTCAAATGTTTTATTTTTGAACGTCAGTTCACATTTGTAGGTGGATCATCAGTGTTAGAGCTAAAATTAGCATGTTTAAAGTGATTTTCATGCTTCCAGGGGCTCGGGAAGTGAAATAAATACCATTTGGAGGCATTTAATGTTCGAGCAAAAATGGCTGATTTTCGACAAAAGAGATAACACCCCCCCATTACGTCATGCTTCAGAAATGTGGAAAATGGTCCGTTTTCAAATGTTTTATTTTTGAACGTCAGTTCACATTTGTAGGTGGATCATCAGTGTTAGAGCTAAAATTAGCATGTTTAAAGTGATTTTCATGCTTCCAGGGGCCCAAAACACAAGATTTATGGAATGGTTAAAAGTGCATGAAAATGGCCAATTTACTCACTCTGAGTTCTCAAAAAGGGTTTCTTCACCCCGGGAAGTTAATTAAATACCATTTGGAGGCATTTAATGTTCGAGCAAACACGGCTGATTTTCGACAAAAGAGATAACACCCCCCCATTACGTCATGCTTCAGAAATGTGGAAAATGGTCCGTTTTCAAATGTTTTATTTTTGAACGTCAGTTCACATTTGTAGGTGGATCATCAGTGTTAGAGCTAAAATTAGCATGTTTAAAGTGATTTTCATGCTTCCAGGGGCTCGGGAAGTTAATTAAATACCATTTGGAGGCATTTAATGTTCGAGCAAAAACGACTGATTTTCGACAAAAGAGATAACACCCCCCAATTACGTCATGCTTCAGAAATGTGGAAAATGGTCCGTTTTCAAATGTTTTATTTTTGAACGTCAGTTCACATTTGTAGGTGGATCATCAGTGTTAGAGCTAAAATTAGCATGTTTAAAGTGATTTTCATGCTTCCAGGGGCCCAAAACACAAGATTTATGGAATGGTTAAAAGTGCATGAAAATGGCCAATTTACTCACTCTGAGTTCTCAAAAAGGGTTTATTCACCCCGGGAAGTGAAATAAATACCATTTGGAGGCATTTAATGTTCGAGCAAAAACGGCTGATTTTCGACAAAAGAGATAACACCCCCCATTACGTCATGCTTCAGAAATGTGGAAAATGGTCCGTTTTCAAATGTTTTATTTTTGAACGTCAGTTCACATTTGTAGGTGGATCATCAGTGTTAGAGCTAAAATTAGCATGTTTAAAGTGATTTTCATGCTTCCAGGGGCTCGGGAAGTTAATTAAATACCATTTGGAGGCATTTAATGTTCGAGCAAAAACGGCTGATTTTCGACAAAAGAGATAACACCCCCCCATTACGTCATGCTTCAGAAATGTGGAAAATGGTCCGTTTTCAAATGTTTTATTTTTGAACGTCAGTTCACATTTGTAGGTGGATCATCAGTGTTAGAGCTAAAATTAGCATGTTTAAAGTGATTTTCATGCTTCCAGGGGCCCAAAACACAAGATTTATGGAATGGTTAAAAGTGCATGAAAATGGCCAATTTACTCACTCTGAGTTCTCAAAAAGGGTTTCTTCACCCCGGGAAGTTCATTAAATACCATTTGGAGACATTTAATGTTCGAGCAAAAACGGCTGATTTTCGACAAAAGAGATAACACCCCCCCATTACGTCATGCTTCAGAAATGTGGAAAATGGTCAGTTTTCAAATGTTTTATTTTTGAACGTCAGTTCACATTTGTAGGTGGATCATCAGTGTTAGAGCTAAAATTAGCATGTTTAAAGTGATTTTCATGCTTCCAGGGGCCCAAAACACAAGATTTATGGAATGGTTAAAAGTGCATGAAAATGGCCAATTTACTCACTCTGAGTTCTCAAAAAGGGTTTCTTCACCCCGGGAAGTTAATTAAATACCATTTGGAGGCATTTAATGTTCGAGCAAAAACGGCTGATTTTCGACAAAAGAGATAACACCCCCCCATTACGTCATGCTTCAGAAATGTGGAAAATGGTCCGTTTTCAAATGTTTTATTTTTGAACGTCAGTTCACATTTGTAGGTGGATCATCAGTGTTAGAGCTAAAATTAGCATGTTTAAAGTGATTTTCATGCTTCCAGGGGCCCAAAACACAAGATTAATGGAATGGTTAAAAGTGCATGAAAATGGCCAATTTACTCACTCTGAGTTCTCAAAAAGGGTTTCTTCACCCCGGGAAGTGAAATAAATACCATTTGGAGGCATTTAATGTTCGAGCAAAAACGGCTGATTTTCGACAAAAGAGATAACACCCCCCCATTACGTCATGCTTCAGAAATGTGGAAAATGGTTCGTTTTCAAATGTTATATTTTTGAACGTCAGTTCACATTTGTAGGTGGATCATCAGTGTTAGAGCTAAAATTAGCATGTTTAAAGTGATTTTCATGCTTCTAGGGGCTCGGGAAGTTAATTAAATACCATTTGGAGGCATTTAATGTTCGAGCAAAAACGGCTGATTTTCGACAAAAGAGATAACACCCCCCCCATTACGTCATGCTTCAGAAATGTGGAAAATGGTCCGTTTTCAAATGTTTTATTTTTGAACGTCAGTTCACATTTGTAGGTGGATCATCAGTGTTAGAGCTAAAATTAGCATGTTTAAAGTGATTTTCATGCTTCCAGGGGCTCGGGAAGTTAATTAAATACCATTTGGAGGCATTTAATGTTCGAGCAAAAATGGCTGATTTTCGACAAAAGAGATAACACCCCCCCATTACGTCATGCTTCAGAAATGTGGAAAATGGTCCGTTTTCAAATGTTTTATTTTTGAACGTCAGTTCACATTTGTAGGTGGATCATCAGTGTTAGAGCTAAAATTAGCATGTTTAAAGTGATTTTCATGCTTCCAGGGGCTCGGGAAGTGAAATAAATACCATTTGGAGGCATTTAATGTTCGAGAAAAAACGGCTGATTTTCGACAAAAGAGATAACACCCCCCCCATTACGTCATGCTTCAGAAATGTGGAAAATGGTCCGTTTTCAAATGTTTTATTTTTGAACGTCAGTTCACATTTGTAGGTGGATCATCAGTGTTAGAGCTAAAATTAGCATGTTTAAAGTGATTTTCATGCTTCCAGGGGCTCGGGAAGTTAATTAAATACCATTTGGAGGCATTTAATGTTCAAGCAAAAACGGCTGATTTTCGACAAAAGAGATAACACCCCCCCATTACGTCATGCTTCAGAAATGTGGAAAATGGTCCGTTTTCAAATGTTTTATTTTTGAACGTCAGTTCACATTTGTAGGTGGATCATCAGTGTTAGAGCTAAAATTAGCATGTTTAAAGTGATTTTCATGCTTCCAGGGGCCCAAAACACAAGATTTATGGAATGGTTAAAAGTGCATGAAAATGGCCAATTTACTCACTCTGAGTTCTCAAAAAGGGTTTCTTCACCCCGGGAAGTTAATTAAATACCATTTGGAGGCATTTAATGTTCGAGCAAAAACGGCTGATTTTCGACAAAAGAGATAACACCCCCCCATTACGTCATGCTTCAGAAATGTGGAAAATGGTCCGTTTTCAAATGTTTTATTTTTGAACGTCAGTTCACATTTGTAGGTGGATCATCAGTGTTAGAGCTAAAATTAGCATGTTTAAAGTGATTTTCATGCTTCCAGGGGCTCGGGAAGTTAATTAAATACCATTTGGAGGCATTTAATGTTCGAGCAAAAACGGCTGATTTTCGACAAAAGAGATAACACCCCCCAATTACGTCATGCTTCAGGAATGTGGAAAATGGTCCGTTTTCAAATGTTTTATTTTTGAACGTCAGTTCACATTTGTAGGTGGATCATCAGTGTTAGAGCTAAAATTAGCATGTTTAAAGTGATTTTCATGCTTCCAGGGGCCCAAAACACAAGATTTATGGAATGGTTAAAAGTGCATGAAAATGGCCAATTTACTCACTCTGAGTTCTCAAAAAGGGTTTCTTCACCCCGGGAAGTGAAATAAATACCATTTGGAGGCATTTAATGTTCGAGCAAAAACGGCTGATTTTCGACAAAAGAGATAACACCCCCCCATTACGTCATGCTTCAGAAATGTGGAAAATGGTCCGTTTTCAAATGTTTTATTTTTGAACGTCAGTTCACATTTGTAGGTGGATCATCAGTGTTAGAGCTAAAATTAGCATGTTTAAAGTGATTTTCATGCTTCCAGGGGCTCGGGAAGTTAATTAAATACCATTTGGAGGCATTTAATGTTCGAGCAAAAACGGCTGATTTTCGACAAAAGAGATAACACCCCCCCCATTACGTCATGCTTCAGAAATGTGGAAAATGGTCCGTTTTCAAATGTTTTATTTTTGAACGTCAGTTCACATTTGTAGGTGGATCATCAGTGTTAGAGCTAAAATTAGCATGTTTAAAGTGATTTTCATGCTTCCAGGGGCCCAAAACACAAGATTTATGGAATGGTTAAAAGTGCATGAAAATGGCCAATTTACTCACTCTGAGTTCTCAAAAAGGGTTTTTTCACCCCGGGAAGTTAATTCAATACCATTTGGAGGCATTTAATGTTCGAGCAAAAACGGCTGATTTTCGACAAAAGAGATAACACCCCCCATTACGTCATGCTTCAGAAATGTGGAAAATTGTCAGTTTTCAAATGTTTTATTTTTGAACGTCAGTTCACATTTGTAGTTGGATCATCAGTGTTAGAGCTAAAATTAGCATGTTTAAAGTGATTTTCATGCTTCCAGGGGCTCGGGAAGTTAATTAAATACCATTTGGAGGCATTTAATGTTCGAGCAAAAACGGCTGATTTTCGACAAAAGAGATAACACCCCCCCATTACGTCATGCTTCAGAAATGTGGAAAATGGTCCGTTTTCAAATGTTTTATTTTTGAACGTCAGTTCACATTTGTAGGTGGATCATCAGTGTTAGAGCTAAAATTAGCATGTTTAAAGTGATTTTCATGCTTCCAGGGGCCCAAAACACAAGATTTATGGAATGGTTAAAAGTGCATGAAAATGGCCAATTTACTCACTGTGAGTTCTCAAAAAGGGTTTCTTCACCCCGGGAAGTTAATTAAATACCATTTGGAGGCATTTAATGTTCGAGCAAAAACGGCTGATTTTCGACAAAAGAGATAACACCCCCCCATTACGTCATGCTTCAGAAATGTGGAAAATGGTCCGTTTTCAAATGTTTTATTTTTGAACGTCAGTTCACATTTGTAGGTGGATCATCAGTGTTAGAGCTAAAATTAGCATGTTTAAAGTGATTTTCATGCTTCCAGGGGCCCAAAACACAAGATTAATGGAATGGTTAAAAGTGCATGAAAATGGCCAATTTACTCACTCTGAGTTCTCAAAAAGGGTTTCTTCACCCCGGGAAGTGAAATAAATACCATTTGGAGGCATTTAATGTTCGAGCAAAAACGGCTGATTTTCGACAAAAGAGATAACACCCCCCCATTACGTCATGCTTCAGAAATGTGGAAAATGGTTCGTTTTCAAATGTTATATTTTTGAACGTCAGTTCACATTTGTAGGTGGATCATCAGTGTTAGAGCTAAAATTAGCATGTTTAAAGTGATTTTCATGCTTCCAGGGGCTCGGGAAGTGAAATAAATACCATTTGGAGGCATTTAATGTTCGAGCAAAAACGGCTGATTTTCGACAAAAGAGATAACACCCCCCCCCATTACGTCATGCTTCAGAAATGTGGAAAATGGTCCGTTTTCAAATGTTTTATTTTTGAACGTCAGTTCACATTTGTAGGTGGATCATCAGTGTTAGAGCTAAAATTAGCATGTTTAAAGTGATTGTCATGCTTCCAGGGGCTCGGGAAGTTAATTAAATACCATTTGGAGGCATTTAATGTTCGAGCAAAAACGGCTGATTTTCGACAAAAGAGATAACACCCCCCCATTACGTCATGCTTCAGAAATGTGGAAAATGGTCCGTTTTCAAATGTTTTATTTTTGAACGTCAGTTCACATTTGTAGGTGGATCATCAGTGTTAGAGCTAAAATTAGCATGTTTAAAGTGATTTTCATGCTTCCAGGGGCTCGGGAAGTGAAATAAATACCATTTGGAGGCATTTAATGTTCGAGCAAAAATGGCTGATTTTCGACAAAAGAGATAACACCCCCCCATTACGTCATGCTTCAGAAATGTGGAAAATGGTCCGTTTTCAAATGTTTTATTTTTGAACGTCAGTTCACATTTGTAGGTGGATCATCAGTGTTAGAGCTAAAATTAGCATGTTTAAAGTGATTTTCATGCTTCCAGGGGCCCAAAACACAAGATTTATGGAATGGTTAAAAGTGCATGAAAATGGCCAATTTACTCACTCTGAGTTCTCAAAAAGGGTTTCTTCACCCCGGGAAGTTAATTAAATACCATTTGGAGGCATTTAATGTTCGAGCAAACACGGCTGATTTTCGACAAAAGAGATAACACCCCCCCATTACGTCATGCTTCAGAAATGTGGAAAATGGTCCGTTTTCAAATGTTTTATTTTTGAACGTCAGTTCACATTTGTAGGTGGATCATCAGTGTTAGAGCTAAAATTAGCATGTTTAAAGTGATTTTCATGCTTCCAGGGGCTCGGGAAGTTAATTAAATACCATTTGGAGGCATTTAATGTTCGAGCAAAAACGACTGATTTTCGACAAAAGAGATAACACCCCCCAATTACGTCATGCTTCAGAAATGTGGAAAATGGTCCGTTTTCAAATGTTTTATTTTTGAACGTCAGTTCACATTTGTAGGTGGATCATCAGTGTTAGAGCTAAAATTAGCATGTTTAAAGTGATTTTCATGCTTCCAGGGGCCCAAAACACAAGATTTATGGAATGGTTAAAAGTGCATGAAAATGGCCAATTTACTCACTCTGAGTTCTCAAAAAGGGTTTATTCACCCCGGGAAGTGAAATAAATACCATTTGGAGGCATTTAATGTTCGAGCAAAAACGGCTGATTTTCGACAAAAGAGATAACACCCCCCCATTACGTCATGCTTCAGAAATGTGGAAAATGGTCCGTTTTCAAATGTTTTATTTTTGAACGTCAGTTCACATTTGTAGGTGGATCATCAGTGTT
>NW_028252205.1:0-77010 GCF_964263255.1 Lissotriton vulgaris
TGGTAGCTGCAAGCTAGGAGATCGAGGAGATGAGAAATACTAGTTTGTTTTCTAAGGAGAGTAGGTCTGAACATAGAATGTTAGGTGGTTCAATAGTGTAGTGTAGTTCCTATTTTCCCAATAGGCTCTGAGCATTGGAATAACATAAACAGCAGTGTAGACGTAGGACTGAGGTTAACTAGGTTTCTACTGACTATGTTAAACTTAATTTAGGTTTGCGCCAGCTAGCTCATAGGTCACTGGAAACTTTCTTGAATGAATAGGAAGGGACAAACTCCCCTGGCTCAGACAAGAAGGGATTCAGTTTCCGACAACCGCATAAACATGACAACTTTGCTCCCTCAGAATAAGAGTATATCTCTAGAGTCGTGTGAAAACAATAGACAGCTATTTCGCTCAGTCAGCAGTGCATACTTAGTTTCACCAGAGTGCAGAGAAATAGAGAGACAGGCGTTTTCAATAAAAAGGTGTTATTTATTGAGCAGTCTTCTTTCTCATGCAAGAGAAGTGAATTGCCACAATTGTAAAATAAAGTGCATACAGTAAAAGTAGTATTATGAAATAATACTGTGAAAGCATTGATATGGTTTCTTAGCCATATGATACTTTAAAATGGATAAAATATATATATACATAAATACATTGACTAACATACTCAACTGGTGCTTCTAACTAAGCCTACCCCGGTGTACCTAACCTAAGCCTAATACGTGGGAAGGGTTGAGTAAGTAGCAGTTTAAGTTAAGTTGGTTAAGAGAATATTTTGCCAAGAATCTGTATCAAGAATTCTCTCAAGGGTTCAGTCAGCTCCGTATCTTGGTAATAGAATGTGGGAGGTCTGGTATCTCTTTCCTCAGGACTCGATATTCCAGCAACCCACAAGGGTAGGCTGGAAACACCGGAGCTGGGTTTTCTCGGCTGGAGAAAAAAACAGCGTCTCTCTCAGTGCGTCAAACAGGAGGGGCGGCTTCCGTGGGCACTCGCATCAGCTGGGCTCTCGGACAAGTAGATGGCCTCTATGCTCCAAACCACCATGTGTTTGCTTAAGGCAACCATTGGTATTTTAGACCTGGAAGGTGCCGGGTTTGACGTAAGGTTGGACATAAGACGTCACTAAGAACTAACAGTTCTTTCTGGACTTCAGAAGTTCTTGTTCAAATCAAAACCAAAGCAGGGGGGTTTTCCCGGGCTGCTGGAGGCTTGGTTTGTTTAAAGAACGTGTTGTGCTTTCTAGGAGTTGATGGAAGTAGCCGTGCTGTGCTTTGGATTGCATGGGCTATTACTGAATATGAATCTGATTCTTATGCCTTTATCAGCATATTATTGATTATAACCTCACAAGGGCATAAATCCGGAATATAGAATATGGTTCCTAGATATGAACACAACACCCACTCCACGGATTGATGTCCATCATTGCTAAAAAACGAAGCAATAGTAAACATTCAATGATGCATGTGTTTTTTCCAACCCACCCAAAAATACATATTTTGCATTTGAAATGGTATAAGGTAAATACGCGAAAAATGAGTGTTTGTACTGTACGCTTTTCAAGCAGTGTCATCATTCAGATAAATGCATATATATATCAGCTGAATGAATTGCGAAAATTACACATGAAATGGCTCTAAATACAGAAAGGAAGGTCAAGACCATTTCATCACATATTTATACAAATTGCTGTATATGTGCTAGAGGCTAAGCATGGCCGGAAAATCCGTTCAGCTGGTGGATTTTGCGGATTTTCGGTAAATTCGCAATCCGCGAGATTCGCGAATTTCCCACAAATTCCGCAAATCCGCACGCAGCGGATTTTTTTTTCTTGGAGATACAATTTTGCGGCGTGCGGCGTTCACTTACCGTCATTCAGCGTTTGCCGAGTTGTTTTTCTCGATATTTTGCGAGTGCTGCGCCATTTTGGATCTTGCTGCGGGATCCCGCGGTAGTTTGGCGACCGCGATTACGTAATCGCGGCTGCCACCTTGCACAGCACGCATCGCGAGAGTGCGCAATTGCGAACACGTAGATGCAGCGAGCAGCAACAATCTCGCACTCGCGAAAGTAAAAAATGTGAAATTCTGCACAAGAAATCCACCAGCAAGCAGCATAAACCTTCTGAAAATGATGATTTTTGTCAGAATAACTCCTCAGGTTGACATTTGCCTGCACTTTTTTTTGCAAGGAGTCCATTTTTGGAGGGGCGGGGGTGGGAGGAAGGAAGTGCCCCACTGTCTCCAACTTCCTGTTCCTGTCCACCAGGCTCCTCCCAGTGCTTTCTTCATGTGCTGGTCACTTTCATTCGGATTCTTCACCTGGAAGGATTACTTTTTGTGGAAGCTGCTGGATATTTGGATTTGAGGCCTTTTTGACTTTCTTTGGATCACTTTTGGATTAGAAATTTCACAAGTAAGTTTGTTTGGGGCATTACAGTTGCTGCAACTACAATTTTGGAATTTTCGATTTTTGGGCTGTTGTTGGGGCCTTTTGCCCAGGGGTACTCAGTGGTGGGTGCACTGAGTCTTTCTGTGGGGTGTTTTGAATTTAAACATCATGGAGGGGCTGGATGGCTTGGGATTGTGCTGATTTTTCTGTGATTTTCGTTTTTTTGGGCTGTTGTTGTGGCCTTTTCACCAGGGGTAGTGAGTGGTGCATGGGCCTAGTCTTTCTGTGAGGTGTCATGAATTTAAACATCATGGAGGGCCTGGATGGCATGGGATTGTGCTGATTTTTCTGTGTTTTTCGATTTTTTGGGCTGTTGTTGTGGCCTTTTCACCAGGGGTAGTGAGTGGTGCATTGGCCTAGTCTTTCTGTGGGGTGTCTTGAATTTAAACATCATGGAGGGCATGGATGGCATGGGATTGTGCTGATTTTTCTGTGTTTTTTGATTTTTTGGGGTGTTCATGGGGACAGGCCATGTGGGTGGGGGCCATTTTGAGTGCTGCTACAGGCAGGCCCTGGCCATGTGCTGGGAGGCAGGGGGCCATTTTGAATGCAGGCAGTGTTCTTAGGTCTGCAACCATTTTGCCTAGCTTCAACCTTTATGCCCAGGGGTAGTGAGTGGTGCATGGGCCTAGTCTTTCTGTGGGGTATCTTGAATTTAAACATCGTGGAGGGCTTGGGATTGTGCTGATTTTTCTGTGATTTTTGTTTTTTTGGACTGTTGTTGCGGCCTTTTCCCCAGGGGTAGTGAGTGGTGCATGGGCCTAGTCTTTCTGTGGGGTGTCTTGAATTTAAACATCATGGAGGGCATGGATGGCATGGATTGTGCTGATTTTTCTGTGTTTTTCGATTTTTTGGGGTGTTCATGTGGACAGGCCATGTGGGTGGGGGCCATTTTGAGTGCTGCTACAGGCAGGCCCTGGCCATGTGCTGGGAGGCAGGGTGCCATTTTGAATGCAGGCAGGGTTCTTAGCTCTGCAACCATTTTGCCTAGCTTTCAAACTTTATGCCCAGGGGTAGTGAGTGGTGTATGGGCCTAGTCTTTCTCTGGGGTGTCTGAATTTAAACATCATGGAGGGCTTGGGATTATGCTAATTTTTCTGTGATTTTCGTTTTATTGGGCTGTTGTTGTGGCCTTTTCACCAGGGGTAGTGAGTGGTGCATGGGCCTAGTCTTTCTGTGGGGTGTCTTGAATGTAAACATCATGGAGGGCATGGATGGCATGGGATTTTGCTGATTTTTCTGTGTTTTTCGATTTTTTGGGGTGTTCATGGGGACAGGCCATGTGGGTGGGGGCCATTTTGAGTGCTGCTACAGGCAGGCCCTGGCCATGTGCTGGGAGGCAGGGGGCCATTTTGAATGCAGGCAGTGTTCTTAGGTCTGCAACCATTTTGCCTAGCTTCAACCTTTATGCCCAGGGGTAGTGAGTGGTGCATGGGCCTAGTCTTTCTGTGGGGTATCTTGAATTTAAACATCGTGGAGGGCTTGGGATTGTGCTGATTTGTCTGTGATTTTTGTTTTTTTGGACTGTTGTTGCGGCCTTTTCACCAGGGGTAGTGAGTGGTGCATGGGCCTAGTCTTTCTGTGGGGTGTCATGAATTTAAACATCATGGAGGGCATGGATGGCATGGGATTGTGCTGATTTTTCTGTGTTTTTCGATTTTTTGGGGTGTTCATGTGGACAGGCCATGTGGGTGGGGGCCATTTTGAGTGCTGCTACAGGCAGGCCCTGGCCATGTGCTGGGAGGCAGGGGGCCATTTTGAATGCAGGCAGGGTTCTTAGCTCTGCAACCATTTTGCCTAGCTTTCAAACTTTATGCCCAGGGGTAGTGAGTGGTGTATGGGCCTAGTCTTTCTCTGGGGTGTCTGAATTTAAACATCATGGAGGGCTTGGGATTGTGCTAATTTTTCTGTGATTTTCGTTTTTTTGGGCTGTTGTGGCCTTTTCACCAGGGGTAGTGAGTGGTGCATGGGCCTAGTCTTTCTGTGGGGTGTCTTGAATTTAAACATCATGGAGGGCATGGATGGCATGGGATTTTGCTGATTTTTCTGTGTTTTTAGATTTTTTGGGGTGTTCATGGGGACAGGCCATGTGGGTGGGGGCCATTTTGAGTGCTGCTACAGGCAGGCCCTGGCCATTTGCTGGGAGGCAGGGGGCCATTTTGAATGCAGGCAGTGTTCTTAGGTCTGCAACCATTTTGCCTAGCTTTCAACCTTTATGCCCAGGGGTAGTGAGTGGGGCATGGGCCTAGTCTTTCTGTGGGGTGTCTTGAATTTAAACATCATGGAGGGCATGGATGTCATGGGATTTTGCTGATTTTTCTGTGTTTTTTGATTTTATGGGGTGTTCATGAGGACAGGCCATGTGGGTGGGGGCCATTTTGAGTGCTGCTACAGGCAGGCCCTGGCCATGTGCTGGGAGGCAGGGGGCCATTTTGAATGCAGGCAGTGTTCTTAGGTCTGCAACAATTTTGCCTAGCTTTCAACCTTTATGCCCAGGGGTAGTGAGTGGTGCATGGGCCTAGTCTTTCTGTGGGGTGTCTTGAATTTAAACATCATGGAGGGCTTGGCATTGTGCTGATTTTTCTGTGATTTTCGTTTTTTTTGGGCTGTTGTTGCGGCCTTTTCACCAGGGGTAGTGAGTGGGGCATGGGCCTAGTCTTTCTGTGGGGTGTCTTGAATTTAAACATCATGGAGGGCATGGATGGCATGGGATTTTTCTGATTTTTCTGTGTTTTTCGATTTTTTGGGGTGTTCATGTGGACAGGCCATGTGGGTGGGGGCAATTTTGAGTGCTGCTACAGGCAGGCCCTGGCCATGTGCTGGGAGGCAGGGGGCCATTTTGAATGCAGGCAGTGTTCTTAGGTCTGCAACCATTTTGCCTAGCTTTCAACCTTTATGCCCAGGGGTAGTGAGTGGTGCATGGGCCTAGTCTTTCTGTGGGGTGTCTTGAATTTAAACATCATGGAGGGCATGGATGTCATGGGATTGTGCTGATTTGTCTGTGTTTTTCGATTTTTTGGGGTGTTCATGGGGACAGGCCATGTGGGTGGGGGCCATTTTGAGTGCTGCTACAGGCAGGCCCTGGCCATGTGCTGGGAGGCAGGGGGCCATTTTGAATGCAGGCAGGGTTCTTAGCTCTGCAACCATTTTGCCTAGCTTTCAAACTTTATGCCCAGGGGTAGTGAGTGGTGTATGGGCCTAGTCTTTCTCTGGGGTGTCTGAATTTAAACATCATGGAGGGCTTGGGATTGTGCTAATTTTTCTGTGATTTTCGTTTTTTTGGGCTGTTGTTGTGGCCTTTTCACCAGGGGTAGTGAGTGGTGCATGGGCCTAGTCTTTCTGTGGGGTGTCTTGAATTTAAACATCATGGAGGGCATGGATGGCATGGGATTTTGCTGATTTTTCTGTGTTTTTCGATTTTTTGGGGTGTTCATGGGGACAGGCCATGTGGGTGGGGGCCATTTTGAGTGCTGCTACAGGCAGGCCCTGGCCATGTGCTGGGAGGCAGGGGGCCATTTTGAATGCAGGCAGTGTTCTTAGGTCTGCAACCATTTTGCCTAGCTTCAACCTTTATGCCCAGGGGTAGTGAGTGGTGCATGGGCCTAGTCTTTCTGTGGGGTATCTTGAATTTAAACATCGTGGAGGGCTTGGGATTGTGCTGATTTTCCTGTGATTTTTGTTTTTTTGGACTGTTGTTGCGGCCTTTTCCCCAGGGGTAGTGAGTGGTGCATGGGCCTAGTCTTTCTGTGGGGTGTCTTGAATTTAAACATCATGGAGGGCATGGATGGCATGGGATTGTGCTGATTTTTCTGTGTTTTTCGATTTTTTGGGGTGTTCATGTGGACAGGCCATGTGGGTGGGGGCCATTTTGAGTGCTGCTACAGGCAGTCCCTGGCCATGTGCTGGGAGGCAGGGGGCCATTTTGAATGCAGGCAGGGTTCTTAGCTCTGCAACCATTTTGCCTAGCTTTCAAACTTTATGCCCAGGGGTAGTGAGTGGTGTATGGGCCTAGTCTTTCTCTGGGGTGTCTGAATTTAAACATCATGGAGGGCTTGGGATTGTGCTAATTTTTCTGTGATTTTCGTTTTTTTGGGCTGTTGTTGTGGCCTTTTCACCAGGGGTAGTGAGTGGTGCATGGGCCTAGTCTTTCTGTGGGGTGTCTTGAATTTAAACATCATGGAGGGCATGGATGGCATGGGATTTTTCTGATTTTTCTGTGTTTTTCGATTTTTTGGGGTGTTCATGGGGACAGGCCATGTGGGTGGGGGCCATTTTGAGTGCTGCTACAGGCAGGCCCTGGCCATTTGCTGGGAGGCAGGGGGCCATTTTGAATGCAGGCAGTGTTCTTAGGTCTGCAACCATTTTGCCTAGCTTTCAACCTTTATGCCCAGGGGTAGTGAGTGGTGCATGGGCCTAGTCTTTCTGTGGGGTGTCTTGAATTTAAACATCATGGAGGGCATGGATGTCATGGGATTTTGCTGATTTTTCTGTGTTTTTTGATTTTATGGGGTGTTCATGAGGACAGGCCATGTGGGTGGGGGCCATTTTGAGTGCTGCTACAGGCAGGCCCTGGCCATGTGCTGGGAGGCAGGGGGCCATTTTGAATGCAGGCAGTGTTCTTAGGTCTGCAACAATTTTGCCTAGCTTTCAACCTTTATGCCCAGGGGTAGTGAGTGGTGCATGGGCCTAGTCTTTCTGTGGGGTGTCTTGAATTTAAACATCATGGAGGGCTTGGCATTGTGCTGATTTTTCTGTGATTTTCGTTTTTTTTGGGCTGTTGTTGCGGCCTTTTCACCAGGGGTAGTGAGTGGTGCATGGGCCTAGTCTTTAATTTAAACATCATGTAGGGCATGGATGGCATGGGATTGTGCTGATTTTTCTGTGTTTTTCGATTTTTTGGGGTGTTCATGGGGACAGGCCATGTGGGTGGGGGCCATTTTGAGTGCTGCTACAGGCAGGCCCTGGCCATGTGCTGGGAGGCAGGGGGCCATTTTGAATGTAGGCAGTGTTCTTAGGTCTGCAACCATTTTGCCTAGCTTTCAAACTTTATGCCCAGGGGTAGTGAGTGGTGTATGGGCCTAGTCTTTCTGTGGGGTGTCTTGAATTTAAACATCATGGAGGGCTTGGGATTGTGCTAATTCTTCTGTGATTTTCGTTTTTTTGGGCTGTTGTTGTGGCCTTTTCACCAGGGGTAGTGAGTGGTGCATGGGCCTAGCCTTTCTGTGGGGTGTCTTGAATTTAAACATCATGGAGGGCATGTATGGCATGGGATTTTTCTGATTTTTCTGTGTTTTTCGATTTTTTGGGGTGTTCATGGGGACAGGCCATGTGGGTGGGGGCCATTTTGAGTGCTGCTACAGGCAGGCCCTGGCCATGTGCTGGGAGGCAGGGGGCCATTTTGAATGCAGGCAGTGTTCTTAGGTCTGCAACCATTTTGCCTAGCTTCAACCTTTATGCCCAGGGGTAGTGAGTGGTGCATGGGCCTAGTCTTTCTGTGGGGTATCTTGAATTTAAACATCGTGGAGGGCTTGGGATTGTGCTGATTTTCCTGTGATTTTTGTTTTTTTGGACTGTTGTTGCGGCCTTTTCCCCAGGGGTAGTGAGTGGTGCATGGGCCTAGTCTTTCTGTGGGGTGTCTTGAATTTAAACATCATGGAGGGCATGGATGGCATGGGATTGTGCTGATTTTTCTGTGTTTTTCGATTTTTTGGGGTGTTCATGTGGACAGGCCATGTGGGTGGGGGCCATTTTGAGTGCTGCTACAGGCAGTCCCTGGCCATGTGCTGGGAGGCAGGGGGCCATTTTGAATGCAGGCAGGGTTCTTAGCTCTGCAACCATTTTGCCTAGCTTTCAAACTTTATGCCCAGGGGTAGTGAGTGGTGTATGGGCCTAGTCTTTCTCTGGGGTGTCTGAATTTAAACATCATGGAGGGCTTGGGATTGTGCTAATTTTTCTGTGATTTTCGTTTTTTTGAGCTGTTGTTGTGGCCTTTTCACCAGGGGTAGTGAGTGGTGCATGGGCCTAGTCTTTCTGTGGGGTGTCTTGAATTTAAACATCATGGAGGGCATGGATGGCATGGGATTTTTCTGATTTTTCTGTGTTTTTCGATTTTTTGGGGTGTTCATGGGGACAGGCCATGTGGGTGGGGGCCATTTTGAGTGCTGCTACAGGCAGGCCCTGGCCATTTGCTGGGAGGCAGGGGGCCATTTTAAATACAGGCAGTGTTCTTAGGTCTGCAACCATTTTGCCTAGCTTTCAACCTTTATGCCCAGGGGTAGTGAGTGGTGCATGGGCCTAGTCTTTCTGTGGGGTGTCTTGAATTTAAACATCATGGAGGGCATGGATGTCATGGGATTTTGCTGATTTTTCTGTGTTTTTTGATTTTATGGGGTGTTCATGAGGACAGGCCATGTGGGTGGGGGCCATTTTGAGTGCTGCTACAGGCAGGCCCTGGCCATGTGCTGGGAGGCAGGGGGCCATTTTGAATGCAGGCAGTGTTCTTAGGTCTGCAACAATTTTGCCTAGCTTTCAACCTTTATGCCCAGGGGTAGTGAGTGGTGCATGGGCCTAGTCTTTCTGTGGGGTGTCTTGAATTTAAACATCATGGAGGGCTTGGCATTGTGCTGATTTTTCTGTGATTTTCGTTTTTTTTGGGCTGTTGTTGCGGCCTTTTCACCAGGGGTAGTGAGTGGTGCATGGGCCTAGTCTTTAATTTAAACATCATGTAGGGCATGGATGGCATGGGATTGTGCTGATTTTTCTGTGTTTTTCGATTTTTTGGGGTGTTCATGGGGACAGGCCATGTGGGTGGGGGCCATTTTGAGTGCTGCTACAGGCAGGCCCTGGCCATGTGCTGGGAGGCAGGGGGCCATTTTGAATGTAGGCAGTGTTCTTAGGTCTGCAACCATTTTGCCTAGCTTTCAAACTTTATGCCCAGGGGTAGTGAGTGGTGTATGGGCCTAGTCTTTCTGTGGGGTGTCTTGAATTTAAACATCATGGAGGGCTTGGGATTGTGCTAATTCTTCTGTGATTTTCGTTTTTTTGGGCTGTTGTTGTGGCCTTTTCACCAGGGGTAGTGAGTGGTGCATGGGCCTAGCCTTTCTGTGGAGTGTCTTGAATTTAAACATCATGGAGGGCATGTATGGCATGGCATTTTTCTGATTTTTCTGTGTTTTTCGATTTTTTGGGGTGTTCATGTGGACAGGCCATGTGGGTGGGGGCAATTTTGAGTGCTGCTACAGGCAGGCCCTGGCCATGTGCTGGGAGGCAGGGGGCCATTTTGAATGCAGGCAGTGTTCTTAGGTCTGCAACCATTTTGCCTAGCTTCAACCTTTATGCCCAGGGGTAGTGAGTGGTGCATGGGCCTAGTCTTTCTGTGGGGTATCTTGAATTTAAACATCGTGGAGGGCTTGGGATTGTGCTGATTTTCCTGTGATTTTTGTTTTTTTGGACTGTTGTTGCGGCCTTTTCCCCAGGGGTAGTGAGTGGTGCATGGGCCTAGTCTTTCTGTGGGGTGTCTTGAATTTAAACATCATGGAGGGCATGGATGGCATGGGATTGTGCTGATTTTTCTGTGTTTTTCGATTTTTTGGGGTGTTCATGTGGACAGGCCATGTGGGTGGGGGCCATTTTGAGTGCTGCTACAGGCAGTCCCTGGCCATGTGCTGGGAGGCAGGGGGCCATTTTGAATGCAGGCAGGGTTCTTAGCTCTGCAACCATTTTGCCTAGCTTTCAAACTTTATGCCCAGGGGTAGTGAGTGGTGTATGGGCCTAGTCTTTCTCTGGGGTGTCTGAATTTAAACATCATGGAGGGCTTGGGATTGTGCTAATTTTTCTGTGATTTTCGTTTTTTTGGGCTGTTGTTGTGGCCTTTTCACCAGGGGTAGTGAGTGGTGCATGGGCCTAGTCTTTCTGTGGGGTGTCTTGAATTTAAACATCATGGAGGGCATGGATGGCATGGGATTTTTCTGATTTTTCTGTGTTTTTCGATTTTTTGGGGTGTTCATGGGGACAGGCCATGTGGGTGGGGGCCATTTTGAGTGCTGCTACAGGCAGGCCCTGGCCATTTGCTGGGAGGCAGGGGGCCATTTTGAATGCAGGCAGTGTTCTTAGGTCTGCAACCATTTTGCCTAGCTTTCAACCTTTATGCCCAGGGGTAGTGAGTGGTGCATGGGCCTAGTCTTTCTGTGGGGTGTCTTGAATTTAAACATCATGGAGGGCATGGATGTCATGGGATTTTGCTGATTTTTCTGTGTTTTTTGATTTTATGGGGTGTTCATGAGGACAGGCCATGTGGGTGGGGGCCATTTTGAGTGCTGCTACAGGCAGGCCCTGGCCATGTGCTGGGAGGCAGGGGGCCATTTTGAATGCAGGCAGTGTTCTTAGGTCTGCAACAATTTTGCCTAGCTTTCAACCTTTATGCCCAGGGGTAGTGAGTGGTGCATGGGCCTAGTCTTTCTGTGGGGTGTCTTGAATTTAAACATCATGGAGGGCTTGGCATTGTGCTGATTTTTCTGTGATTTTCGTTTTTTTTGGGCTGTTGTTGCGGCCTTTTCACCAGGGGTAGTGAGTGGTGCATGGGCCTAGTCTTTCTGTGGGGTGTCTTGAATTTAAACATCATGTAGGGCATGGATGGCATGGGATTGTGCTGATTTTTCTGTGTTTTTCGATTTTTTGGGGTGTTCATGGGGACAGGCCATGTGGGTGGGGGCCATTTTGAGTGCTGCTACAGGCAGGCCCTGGCCATGTGCTGGGAGGCAGGGGGCCATTTTGAATGTAGGCAGTGTTCTTAGGTCTGCAACCATTTTGCCTAGCTTTCAAACTTTATGCCCAGGGGTAGTGAGTGGTGTATGGGCCTAGTCTTTCTGTGGGGTGTCTTGAATTTAAACATCATGGAGGGCTTGGGATTGTGCTAATTCTTCTGTGATTTTCGTTTTTTTGGGCTGTTGTTGTGGCCTTTTCACCAGGGGTAGTGAGTGGTGCATGGGCCTAGCCTTTCTGTGGGGTGTCTTGAATTTAAACATCATGGAGGGCATGTATGGCATGGGATTTTTCTGATTTTTCTGTGTTTTTCGATTTTTTGGGGTGTTCATGTGGACAGGCCATGTGGGTGGGGGCAATTTTGAGTGCTGCTACAGGCAGGCCCTGGCCATGTGCTGGGAGGCAGGGGGCCATTTTGAATGCAGGCAGTGTTCTTAGGTCTGCAACCATTTTGACTAGCTTTCAACCTTTATGCCCAGGGGTAGTGAGTGGTGCATGGGCCTAGTCTTTCTGTGGGGTGTCTTGAATTTAAACATCATGGAGGGCATGGATGTCATGGGATTGTGCTGATTTGTCTGTGTTTTTCGATTTTTTGGGGTGTTCATGGGGACAGGCCATGTGGGTGGGGGCCATTTTGAGTGCTGCTACAGGCAGGCCCTGGCCATGTGCTGGGAGGCAGGGGGCCATTTTGAATGAGGCAGTGTTCTTAGGTCTGCAACAATTTTGCCTAGCTTTCAACCTTTATGCCCAGGGTTAGTGAGTGGTGCATGGGCCTAGTCTTTCTGTGGGGTGTCTTGAATTTAAACATCATGGAGGTCTTGGGATTGTGCTGATTTTTCTGTGATTTTCGTTTTTTTGGGCTGTTGTTGCGGCCTTTTTATCAGGGGTAGTGAGTGGTGCATGGGCCTAGTCTTTCTGTGGGGTGTCTTGAATTTAACATCATGGAGGGCATGGATGACATGGGATTGTGCCGATTTTTCTGTGTTTTTCGATTTTTTGGGGTGTTCATGGGGACAGGCCATGTGGGTGAGGGCCATTTTGAGTGCTGCTACAGGCAGGCCCTGGCCATGTGCTGGGAGGCAGGGGGCCATTTTGAATGCAGGCAGTGTTCTTAGGTCTGCAACTATTTTGCCTAGCTTTCAACTTTTATGCCCAGGGGTAGTGAGTGGTACATGGGCCTAGTCTTTCTGCGGGGTGTCTTGAATTTAAACATCATGGAGTGCATGGATGGCATGGGATTGTGCCGATTTTTCTGTGTTTTTCGATTTTTTGGGGTGTTCATGGGGACAGGCCATGTGGGTGGGGGCCATTTTGAGTGCTGCTACAGGCAGGCCCTGGCCATGTGCTGGGAGGCAGGGGGCCATTTTGAATGCAGGCAGTGTTCTTAGGTCTGCATCCATTTTGCCTAGCTTTCAACCTTTATGCCCATGTCGGGACTGGCAGCAGCACAAGAAACATAAACGCCACTAACCTTACTACTGGTCCCAGCAGAGACGATGATAGGTGCTAGAGCCCAGACTCCCTGCTTGCACAACCCCCAACAGAGTAAAGATATACCTCTGTCTGACTTTGTGCAAAGAAGGGAAAAAAGGAGAGAAGAAGCAGATGTGGAAACGTAGAGATGGAGGTGCTTCTCTGCGCTTCGTCTCAGAAATGGACTGGGTCTAAAGGACAGCTCAGTAACACCGTCACGGGTATCTGAAAGGGGAACAAACACACTATTACCCTTCAGGTTCACACTATAATTAAATCTAGTATCAAGTGAGATTATGGTATCACTCACCACAACTCCTATTGAAAGGGCTTCTAATGGAAGGTTTCCAATAACTCCTTTCCTCATCAAAGCGTCCTTTTTATACAGAGGATAATCCCCAATGTCTCGGACCATCAGTTCCACAATAATAAGTTTACTCAACCGAGCACAAATCATAAACAAACGAGGCTTCTAATCTGCTGCTCTCCTGAAGTTGTTTAACAGCACAACATGGACTCCATTTTCCCAAAAGTATTTCAAGGTACATATCTCATCTGTCTTGAAACTCGAGTTCACTTTCCTTCTGACAGGCTGAATACAGATGCTTCCCTAGCGCAGCCGCGCAGGACCTCCAAATGTTCTCTTTGCACTTTTAGCCTGTTACCGGCTCGCGTTATATAAACACGCGCGCACGACAACCAGGCTATTTTACTCGCGGGTCACAATAGCGCTAATGCGCACTAGAATAACCCCGCGGCTACACTGAACTGCACAACTAATCTCAAAGTCCAGGATACAAATCTACAATTCGGAAGGAGGCGAGCCCGCGCTCCTTCTCGTTTTCACAAAATACCGCTTGGCGAAATCTCAGCTTCTCCACACGGTCTCCAAACACGATTCCTCTGCTAAGCGCTGAACTTCTTCTCGCTGGAATCCGGCGGGGATCACCATCCGCCCATCCCTCGACTCGAACTGCAGGAACAATTGACAAGCACCTTTCTCTGGGGGAGGAGGGGCTTAGTACTCACAAGACTCCCCCAGGGCAGTCTGGGAGTCGTAGTTTTTTGCCACATGCCCGTTTTCACTACATAGCAGGAATTCAACCCTTTCATCTTCGCAATCGCCACAGAACCCCCTCTCGAGGACAGCCGTCCCGGCGGTCGCCCAGGCTTACCAGGATACAGTTCGTGAAAACGAGCAACCAACTCAGGACAATGGAGGTTACACACAGGTTCCCAAGTCCGCTCTTCAGGGCCAAACCCTTTCCACTCTACCAAGTACTGAATCCGCCCTCGCACCATACGAGAGTCCAGAATCGAATGCACCTCATACTCCTCCTGACCATCAACCTCGACTGGAAGGGGTCTATCAGACAACCTAGTACTAACAGGATAGGGTTGGAGCAGAGAAACGTGAAAGACGGGATGGATTCTCCAAGTATCAGGGAGCGTCAGTCAAACTACCACAGGGTTAATGACCCTCTCAATGGCATAGGGCCCCACATACCTAGGCTTCAACTTGTTCTCTCCCTTCAGATGTAAATGTTTTGTGGAAAGCCACACCTTATCCCCCACTACATACTCGGGAGCAGAAGATCTCCTATTGTCAGCAAAACGCTTCTGAGAAGACTGAGCGTTCACTAAACTGTGTCGTGCCTCAACTAACACCGCCCTGAGATGTGCATGATGTTCGTGTATGCTTGGCACCGGGGAGTGAACAGGCACCTCAAAAGGCAGTGCATTAGGGTGATAGCCATACAGACAGAAGAAAGGGGAACAGCCCAAAGTCGAATGAATGGCGTTGTTGTATGCAAATTCCGCCATCCATATCAAGGTAGTCCATTCCGTATCGTTCTGTAAGGCAAAGCAGCGAAGATATTGCTCCAACGTCTGATTCAGGCGTTCCGTTTTCCCGTCCGTCTGAGGGTGATAGGACGAAGAGAGCCTAGCATCAACATCCAGGATTTTACAAAGGGCTGTCCAAAAATGAGAGGTAAATTGAGTACCTCGATCGGTGATGATCACACAAGGGATCCCATGGGCACGAATTATGTTTTGCAAGAACACATGCGCCAATTCTACAGAGGTAGACAGGCCTTTCAGGGGAATGAAATGTCCAATCTTTGTTAAATGGTCTATGACCACTAAGATCACTGTTTTCCCCTCACAGGGTGGCATTTCTACGATGAAGTCCATTGACACAGTATGCCATGGTTTAGGCGGAATAGGGAGTGGTCGGAGCAATCCAACAGGTTTAACATGAATGGCTTTCCCTTGAATGCAGACAGCACAATTCATCACATAATGTCTCACAGCATCTCGCAATTTCGGCCACCAGAAGTTGCGTTCCACCCCTGCAATTGTCTTATAGATACCCAAATGTCCACCCAATGGAGAATCATGGATCCATGACAATACTTTTTGTTGCAAAGGTTCAGTGGGGACAAAAATGGCTAATCCTTGATAAGCAAGATCGTCCTTTTCCGTTCGGTGGTCAGGATCCTCCTGTATCCAACCTTGCACGTCCATATCTGCAAGTGCCACCCACACATCATCCAGGAATTCCGGTGTAGATATCAAGGCGATCAAGGAAGATGGATTGTCGGTTTCCCGAAGGATCAGTGGAGGTTCATCTTCCTTCTCGGTACTCTGCTCTGCCGTTTCCCCGATCCGGGAAAGAGCGTCAGCTTTCCCATTTTGAGGGCCTGGTCTATATTTGATAACAAAATCAAAGTCCGAAAAGAACAGAGTCCACCTCAATTGCCGGGGAGTAAGAGCCTTGGCGGTTTTAAGGAACAACAGGTTTCTGTGATCGGTGTAAATTTCGACTGTGTGCATGGCTCCCAACAGGTAGTGCCGCCATTCCTCACACGCCCGTTTTATAGCGAGAAGTTCTTTGTCCGTAACGGAGTAGTTGATCTCGCAAGGGGTAAGTTTCCTCGAGAAATAGGCCACAGGATGCAACTGACCTGTTTCGGGGTGACGCTGTGAGAGTATTCCGCCAATGGCATACAGGGAGGCATCGGTTTCCAAAACGAAAGGTATCTGCGGATCAGGGTGGCGCAGGATAGGGGCCTGCATAAACTGTTCTTTGAGATACTGAAACGACCTCTCCGCTGCAGAGTTCCAACCAAACACAGTGTTCTTCCTCAGTAGACTAGATATAGGTTGAATTATCTTGGAGAAATCCTTGATAAACCGTCGGTAGTAATTGGCAAAACCAAGGAAACTCTGCACTGCCTTGACGTTCTTGGGCGTGCCCCATCCTACGATAGCCTCCACTTTGCTGGAATCCATTTGGAAGCCTTGGGCTGAGATGATGTAACCAAGGAAGGACACTTCTTTCACGTGAAAAAGACATTTTTCGAGTTTGGCGTACAAGGAATTTTGCCGTAGGCGATGTAGCACAGTTTTCACATGATCCACGTGTTCGTGCAGAGTAGATGAATAGATTAAAATGTCATCTATGTACACGATGCAGAATGTCTCCAGACACCCACGTAGTACCTCATCCATGAAGTATTGGAAGGCGGCAGGGGCGTTGCAGAGCCCGAAGGGCATCACAAGGTACTCGAACAATCCGAATTTGGTTCTAAACGCGGTTTTCCACTCGTCCCCGCTCTGTACTCTAACCAGATGGTACGCCCCTCTGAGATCGAGTTTTGTGAAGAATCGAGCTCCCTTCAGCTGGTCTAAGAGTACAGGTATAAGTGGCAGAGGATAACGATTTTTCACCGTCATTCTGTTAATGGCCCTGTAATCGATGCATGGCCTCAATTCCTCGCAATCCTTCTTGGGAATAAAAAACATCGGCGAGGAAGCAGGCGAGGTAGAATGACGGATGAACCCCGTGGCCAGATTTTCATCAAGGTAATTCCGCAAATACACGGTTTCTTTTTCAGTAAGGGCGTAGACTCGGCTACAAGGTATATCAGCCCCCGGAATGAGATCAATCCTGCAATCGTATACACGATGTGGTGGCAGATCGGTGGCCTTCTGTTTGTCAAACAAAGAACTGAACTCCTGGTATTCATCAGGGAGAGCTGTGGCACAACAGTATGGTCCGATAGAACATCCAGAAGCCAGGCAGACTGAAGGAGTAGCTTGTTGTTCTTCAGTACTAGACATCTCCTGTCTACAATTCGCCTTACAAAACGCAGAAGATAAGGTGATAGTGCGTGCTGCCCAACTGACTTGAGGATCGTGAAGCGTCAACCACGGCATTCCCAATATGAGACGGAACTGGGGCGCGTCTATCAAGTCGAATTGTATCATCTCATGATGGTTTCGATTCGTCTGCATCCGAAGTGTTTGTGTATGATAAGAGACTGGACCAGATGACAACACTGTTCCATCTACTGCTTTGACCAGCTCAGGTTTATCCTTCTTCTCACATACAATCCCAATTTTCATGGCATATTCCTGGACAATATAGTTACCAGTGGCTCCGGAGTCAAGCAGGGCATCAATTTCCATAGCATCACTGGAAGTGACCCATAAAGTTACCTTTAGATTCATGTGGGCCACTGCAGGATGCAAGGTATTCGCGAGTGTAAATGAGATCTTTGGCGGTAAACAACCCAAGGCAGCGACCTCCTCCTGATTTGGGCTTGCTAGTTTTCCGCCGGTCTTCCTGTTTGTATGACAGCTTGTGCAGGGGAGGCCGTCGATCTTCCAGGGAACACGTTTCTTGCTCGGCAATCTTTAACAAAATGACCGCCCTTTCCGCAGTAGAGGCACTGTTTCAGTCTTCTTCTTTTGTCTTTTTCTTCCTTGGAAAGGGGGCCCCTAAGACCTCCTATTTGCATAGGTTCGACACCCTCGGGCATCTTCGGATGGTCTTCTATGGTACTCCGGGGACGTGGGTAGAAAAAACGGCCGTCTCCTCTGCCTCTATCACCCCGTCTTTCCAGTAGGCGATGATCCAATTGAACGGTCAAGTCAATCAGTTCTTCACAGGTCGTGGGAAGTTGTACTACTTGAGCTAATACGTCTTTGAGCTCCCCCCGAAGTCCCTGGTAGAAAATAGAGATCCTCTTAGCCGTAGGCCACTCTGTTTCGACCACGAGACGATTAAAGGAAGTAATGTAGGACAGCAGATCTTGGGACCCTTGTCGCAATGTCAATAACTCTCTATCCAGAGACAACATATGGAGTTTTCTGTCGAACAATCGCCTCAGTTCCAAGCAAAAGTCATCAAAATCATGCAATACCGGATCATTTCTCTCCAGCAAAGGTATAGTCCAACTTGCTGCATTGCCTCCCATGTAGGACATCATGAAAGCGGTCTTCGTTGTATCCTCTTGAAACACCCCCGGTTTGCACAGAAAGTGCAATCTACATTGATTTAGAAATGTCTCAAATTTACGGGGATCCCCGTAAAACCTTTCAGGAGGGGCCAGTGGAATTCCAGTATTCTGTATCACATGGACTGTAGGAACTGCATCCGATGAAGAGGAGGGTGTTGACACTGTGAACCCACCCCCTTCAGCTCCCTGGGACACAGGATTTAAGGAGGGTGAAGGGGGTTGTAAAGTGGCCGGTTTAATATAAGAAGCCCCCTTGTTACTTTTATTGGACAACTCGGACATCTCTTTTCTAAGGACCCCCAGCTCCTTATATAGAACCTGACTCTCGGTGCGTGAAGTGGTGACTTCCTGCTGAAGAGCCGCAAGGCTCTCCACCACGGAATTTAGTACACTTTCAATATTCATCGTCCGGGCTGGGTCTTGTTACTTGGGCTTGTCAATCTGTCGGGACTGGCAGCAGCACAAGAAACATAAACGCCACTAACCTTACTACTGGTCCCAGCAGAGACGATGATAGGTGCTAGAGCCCAGACTCCCTGCTTGCACAACCCCCAACAGAGTAAAGATATACCTCTGTCTGACTTTGTGCAAAGAAGGGAAAAAAGGAGAGAAGAAGCAGATGTGGAAACGTAGAGATGGAGGTGCTTCTCTGCGCTTCGTCTCAGAAATGGACTGGGTCTAAAGGACAGCTCAGTAACACCGTCACGGGTATCTGAAAGGGGAACAAACACACTATTACCCTTCAGGTTCACACTATAATTAAATCTAGTATCAAGTGAGATTATGGTATCACTCACCACAACTCCTATTGAAAGGGCTTCTAATGGAAGGTTTCCAATAACTCCTTTCCTCATCAAAGCGTCCTTTTTATACAGAGGATAATCCCCAATGTCTCGGACCATCAGTTCCACAATAATAAGTTTACTCAACCGAGCACAAATCATAAACAAACGAGGCTTCTAATCTGCTGCTCTCCTGAAGTTGTTTAACAGCACAACATGGACTCCATTTTCCCAAAAGTATTTCAAGGTACATATCTCATCTGTCTTGAAACTCGAGTTCACTTTCCTTCTGACAGGCTGAATACAGATGCTTCCCTAGCGCAGCCGCGCAGGACCTCCAAATGTTCTCTTTGCACTTTTAGCCTGTTACCGGCTCGCGTTATATAAACACGCGCGCACGACAACCAGGCTATTTTACTCGCGGGTCACAATAGCGCTAATGCGCACTAGAATAACCCCGCGGCTACACTGAACTGCACAACTAATCTCAAAGTCCAGGATACAAATCTACAATTCGGAAGGAGGCGAGCCCGCGCTCCTTCTCGTTTTCACAAAATACCGCTTGGCGAAATCTCAGCTTCTCCACACGGTCTCCAAACACGATTCCTCTGCTAAGCGCTGAACTTCTTCTCGCTGGAATCCGGCGGGGATCACCATCCGCCCATCCCTCGACTCGAACTGCAGGAACAATTGACAAGCACCTTTCTCTGGGGGAGGAGGGGCTTAGTACTCACAAGACTCCCCCAGGGCAGTCTGGGAGTCGTAGTTTTTTGCCACATGCCCGTTTTCACTACATAGCAGGAATTCAACCCTTTCATCTTCGCAATCGCCACAGCCCAGGGGTAGTGAGTGGTGCATGGGCCTAGTCTTTCTGTGGGGTGTCTTGAATTTAAACATCATGGAGGGCATGGATGGCATGGGATTGTGCTGATTTTTCTGTGTTTTTCGATTTTTTGGGGTGTTCATGTGGACAGGCCATGTGGGTGGGGGCCATTTTGAGTGCTGCTACAGGCAGGCCCTGGCCATGTGCTGGGAGGCAGGGGGCCATTTTGAATGCAGGCAGGGTTCTTAGCTCTGCAACCATTTTGCCTAGCTTTCAAACTTTATGCCCAGGGGTAGTGAGTGGTGTATGGGCCTAGTCTTTCTCTGGGGTGTCTGAATTTAAACATCATGGAGGGCTTGGGATTGTGCTAATTTTTCTGTGATTTTCGTTTTTTTGGGCTGTTGTTGTGGCCTTTTCACCAGGGGTAGTGAGTGGTGCATGGGCCTAGTCTTTCTGTGGGGTGTCTTGAATTTAAACATCATGGAGGGCATGGATGGCATGGGATTTTGCTGATTTTTCTGTGTTTTTCGATTTTTTGGGGTGTTCATGGGGACAGGCCATGTGGGTGGGGGCCATTTTGAGTGCTGCTACAGGCAGGCCCTGGCCATTTGCTGGGAGGCAGGGGGCCATTTTGAATGCAGGCAGTGTTCTTAGGTCTGCAACCATTTTGCCTAGCTTTCAACCTTTATGCCCAGGGGTAGTGAGTGGTGCATGGGCCTAGTCTTTCTGTGGGGTGTCTTGAATTTAAACATCATGGAGGGCATGGATGTCATGGGATTTTGCTGATTTTTCTGTGTTTTTTGATTTTATGGGGTGTTCATGAGGACAGGCCATGTGGGTGGGGGCCATTTTGAGTGCTGCTACAGGCAGGCCCTGGCCATGTGCTGGGAGGCAGGGGGCCATTTTGAATGCAGGCAGTGTTCTTAGGTCTGCAACAATTTTGCCTAGCTTTCAACCTTCATGCCCAGGGGTAGTGAGTGGTGCATGGGCCTAGTCTTTCTGTGGGGTGTCTTGAATTTAAACATCATGGAGGGCTTGGCATTGTGCTGATTTTTCTGTGATTTTCGGTTTTTTTGGGCTGTTGTTGCAGCCTTTTCACCAGGGGTAGTGAGTGGTGCATGGGCCTAGTCTTTCTGTGGGGTGTCTTGAATTTAAACATCATGTAGGGCATGGATGGCATGGGATTGTGCTGATTTTTCTGTGTTTTTCGATTTTTTGGGGTGTTCATGGGGACAGGCAATGTGGGTGGGGGCCATTTTGAGTGCTGCTACAGGCAGGCCCTGGCCATGTGCTGGGAGGCAGGGGGCCATTTTGAATGTAGGCAGTGTTCTTAGGTCTGCAACCATTTTGCCTAGCTTTCAAACTTTATGCCCAGGGGTAGTGAGTGGTCTATGGGCCTAGTCTTTCTGTGGGGTGTCTTGAATTTAAACATCATGGAGGGCTTGGGATTGTGCTAATTCTTCTGTGATTTTCGTTTTTTTGGGCTGTTGTTGTGGCCTTTTCACCAGGGGTAGTGAGTGGTGCATGGGCCTAGCCTTTCTGTGGGGTGTCTTGAATTTAAACATCATGGAGGGCATGGATGGCATGGGATTTTTCTGATTTTTCTGTGTTTTTCGATTTTTTGGGGTGTTCATGTGGACAGGCCATGTGGGTGGGGGCAATTTTGAGTGCTGCTACAGGCAGGCCCTGGCCATGTGCTGGGAGGCAGGGGGCCATTTTGAATGCAGGCAGTGTTCTTAGGTCTGCAACCATTTTGCCTAGCTTTCAACCTTTATGCCCAGGGGTAGTGAGTGGTGCATGGGCCTAGTCTTTCTGTGGGGTGTCTTGAATTTAAACATCATGGAGGGCATGGATGTCATGGGATTGTGCTGATTTGTCTGTGTTTTTCGATTTTTTGGGGTGTTCATGGGGACAGGCCATGTGGGTGGGGGCCATTTTGAGTGCTGCTACAGGCAGGCCCTGGCCATGTGCTGGGAGGCAGGGGGCCATTTTGAATGAGGCAGTGTTCTTAGGTCTGCAACAATTTTGCCTAGCTTTCAACCTTTATGCCCAGGGTTAGTGAGTGGTGCATGGGCCTAGTCTTTCTGTGGGGTGTCTTGAATTTAAACATCATGGAGGGCTTGGGATTGTGCTGATTTTTCAGTGATTTTCGTTTTTTTGGGCTGTTGTTGCGGCCTTTTCATCAGGGGTAGTGAGTGGTGCATGGGCCTAGTCTTTCTGTGGGGTGTCTTGAATTTAACATCATGGAGGGCATGGATGACATGGGATTGTGCCGATTTTTCTGTGTTTTTCGATTTTTTGGGGTGTTCATGGGGACAGGCCATGTGGGTGAGGGCCATTTTGAGTGCTGCTACAGGCAGGCCCTGGCCATGTGCTGGGAGGCAGGGGGCCATTTTGAATGCAGGCAGTGTTCTTAGGTCTGCAACCATTTTGCCTAGCTTTCAACCTTTATGCCCAGGGGTAGTGAGTGGTACATGGGCCTAGTCTTTCTGCGGGGTGTCTTGAATTTAAACATCATGGAGTGCATGGATGGCATGGGATTGTGCAGATTTTTCTGTGTTTTTCGATTTTTTGGGGTGTTCATGGGGACAGGCCATGTGGGTGGGGGCCATTTTGAGTGCTGCTACAGGCAGGCCCTGGCCATGTGCTGGGAGGCAGGGGGCCATTTTGAATGCAGGCAGTGTTCTTAGGTCTGCAACCATTTTGCCTAGCTTTCAACCTTTATGCCCAGGGGTAGTGAGTGGTGCATGGGCCTAGTCTTTCTGTGGGGTGTCTTGAATTTAAACATCATGGAGGGCTTGGGATTGTGCTGATTTTTCTGTGATTTTCGTTTTTTTGGGCTGTTGTTGCGGCCTTTTCACCAGGGGTAGTGAGTGGTGCATGGACCTAGTCTTCCTGTGGGGTGTCTTGAATTTAAACATCATGGAGGGCATGGATGACATGGGATTGTGCCGATTTTTCTGTGTTTTTCGATTTTTTGGGGTGTTCATGGGGACAGGCCATGTGGGTGGGGGCCATTTTGAGTGCTGCTACAGGCAGGCCCTGGCCATGGGCTGGGAGGCAGGGGGCCATTTTGAATGCAGGCAGTGTTCTTAGGTCTGCAACCATTTTGCCTAGCTTACAACCTTTATGCCCAGGGGTAGTGAGTGGTACATGGGCCTAGTCTTTCTGTGGGGTGTCTTGTATTTAAACATCATGGAAGGCATGGATGGCATGGGATTGTGCAGATTTTTCTGTGTTTTTCGATTTTTTGGGGTGTTCATGGGGACAGGCCATGTGGGTGGGGGCCATTTTGAGTGCTGCTACAGGCAGGTCCTGGCCATGTGCTGGGAGGCAGGGGGCCATTTTGAATGCAGGCAGTGTTCTTAGGTCTGCAACCATTTTACCTAGCTTTCAACCTTTATGCCCAGGGGTAGTGAGTGGTGCATGGGCCTAGTCTTTCTGTGGGGTGTCTTGAATTTAAACATCATGGAGGGCTTGGGATTGTGCTGATTTTTCTTTGATTTTCCTTTTTTTTGGGCTGTTGTTGTGGCCTTTTCACCAGGGGTAGTGAGTGGTGCATGGACCTAGTCTTCCTGTGGGGTGTCTTGAATTTAAACATCATGGAGGGCATGGATGACATGGGATTGTGCCGATTTTTCTGTGTTTTTCGATTTTTTGGGGTGTTCATGGGGACAGGCCATGTGGGTGGGGGCCATTTTGAGTGCTGCTACAGGCAGGCCCTGGCCATGTGCTGGGAGGCAGGGGGCCATTTTGAATGCAGGCGGTGTTCTTAGGTCTGCAACCATTTTGCCTAGCTTCAACCTTTATGCCCAGGGGTAGTGAGTGGTACATGGGCCTAGTCTTTCTGTGGGGTATCTTGAATTCAAACATCGTGGAGGGCTTGGGATTGTGCTGATTATTCTGTGATTTTCGTTTTTTTGGGCTGTTGTTGTGGCCTTTTCACCAGGGGTAGTGAGTGGTGCATGTGCCTAGTCTTTCTGTGGGGTGTCTTGAATTTAAACATCATGGAGGGCATGGATGGCATGGGATTGTGCTGATATTTCTGTGTTTTTCGATTTTTTGGGGTGGTCATGGGGACAGGCCATGTGGGTGGGGGCCATTTTGAGTGCTGCTACAGGCAGGCCCTGGCCATGTGCTGGGAGGCAGGGGGCCATTTTGAATGTAGGCAGTGTTCTTAGGTCTGCAACCTTTTTGCCTAGCTTTCAAACTTTATGCCCAGGGGTAGTGAGTGGTGTATGGGCCTAGTCTTTCTGTGGGGTGTCTTGAATTTAAACATCATGGAGGGCTTGGGATTGTGCTAATTCTTCTGTGATTTTCGTTTTTTTGGGCTGTTGTTGTGGCCTTTTCACCAGGGGAAGTGAGTGGTGCATGGGCCTAGCCTTTCTGTGGGGTGTCTTGAGTTTAAACATCATGGAGGGCATGGATGGCATGGGATTTTTCTGATTTTTCTGTGTTTTTCGATTTTTTGGGGTGTTCATGGGGACAGGCCATGTGGGTGGGGGCCATTTTGAGTGCTGCTACAGGCAGGCCCTGGCCATGTGCTGGGAGGCAGGGGGCCATTTTGAATGCAGGCAGTGTTCATAGGTCTGCAACCATTTTGCCTAGCTTTCAACCTTTATGCCCAGGGGTAGTGAGTGGTGCATGGGCCTAGTCTTTCTGTGGGGTGTCTTGAATTTAAACATCATGGAGGGCATGGATGTCATGGGATTGTGCTGATTTTTCTGTGTTTTTCGATTTTTTGGGGTGTTCATGGGGACAGGCCATGTGGGTGGGGGCCATTTTGAGTGCTGCTACAGGCAGGCCCTGGCCATGTGCTGGGAGGCAGGGGGCCATTTTGAATGAGGCAGTGTTCTTAGGTCTGCAACAATTTTGCCAAGCTTTCAACCATTATGCCCAGGGGTAGTGAGTGGTGCATGGGCCTAGTCTTTCTGTGGGGTGTCTTGAATTTAAACATCATGGAGGGCTTGGGATTGTGCTGTTTTTTCTGTGATTTTCGTTTTTTTGGGCTGTTGTTGCGGCCTTTTCATCAGGGGTAGTGAGTGGTGCATGGGCCTAATCTTTCTGTGGGGTGTCTTGAATTTAACATCATGGAGGGCATGGATGACATGGGATTGTGCCGATTTTTCTGTGTTTTTCGATTTTTTGGGGTGTTCATGGGGACAGGCCATGTGGGTGGGGGCCATTTTGAGTGCTGCTACAGGCAGGCCCTGGCCATGTGCTGGGAGGCAGGGGGCCATTTTGAATGCAGGCAGTGTTCTTAGGTCTGCAACCATTTTGCCTAGCTTTCAACCTTTATGCCCAGGGGTAGTGAGTGGTACATGGGCCTAGTCTTTCTGCGGGGTGTCTTGAATTTAAACATCATGGAGTGCATGGATGGCATGGGATTGTGCAGATTTTTCTGTGTTTTTCGATTTTTTGGGGTGTTCATGGGGACAGGCCATGTGGGTGGGGGCCATTTTGAGTGCTGCTACAGGCAGGCCCTGGCCATGTGCTGGGAGGCAGGGGGCCATTTTGAATGCAGGCAGTGTTCTTAGGTCTGCAACCATTTTGCCTAGCTTTCAACCTTTATGCCCAGGGGTAGTGAGTGGTGCATGGGCCTAGTCTTTCTGTGGGGTGTCTTGAATTTAAACATCATGGAGGGCTTGGGATTGTGCCGATTTTTCTGTGATTTTCGTTTTTTTGGGCTGTTGTTGCAGCCTTTTCACCAGGGGTAGTGAGTGGTGCATGGACCTAGTCTTCCTGTGGGGTGTCTTGAATTTAAACATCATGGAGGGCTTGGGATTGTGCTGATTTTTCTGTGATTTTCCTTTTTTTTGGGCTGTTGTTGTGGCCTTTTCAACAGGGGTAGTGAGTGGTGCATGGGCCTCGTCTTTCTGTGGGGTGTCTTGAATTTAAACATCATGGAGGGCCTGGATGGCATGGGATTGTGCTGATTTTTCTGTGTTTTTCGATTGTTTGGGCTGTTGTTGTGGCCTTTTCACCAGGGGTAGTGAGTGCTGCATGGGCCTAGTCTTTCTGTGGGGTATCTTGAATTTAAACATCATGGAGGGCATGGATGGCATGGGATTGTGCTAATTTTTCTGTGTTTTTCGATTTTCTGGGGTGTTCATGGGGACAGGCCATGTGGGTGGGGGCCATTTTGAGTGCTGCTACAGGCAGGCCCTGGCCATGTGCTGGGAGGCAGGGGGCCATTTTGAATGCAGGCAGTGTTCTTAGGTCTGCAACCATTTTGCCTATCTTTAAACCTTTATGCCCAGGGGTAGTGAGTGGTACATGGGCCTAGTCTTTCTGTGGGGTGTCTTGAATTTAAACATCATGGAGGGCATTGATGGCATGGGATTGTGCTGATTTTTCTGTGTTTTTTGATTTTTTGGGGTCTTCATGGGGACAGGCCATGCGGGTGGGGGCCATTTTGAGTGCTGCTACAGGCAGGCCCTGGCCATGTGCTGGGAGGCAGGGGGCCATCTTGAATGCAGGCAGTGTTCTTAGGTCTGCAACCATTTTGCCTAGCTTTCAACCTTTATGCCCAGGGGTAGTGAGTGGTGCATGGGCCTAGTCTTTCTGTGGGGTGTCTTGAATTTAAACATCATGGAGGGCTTGGGATTGTGCCGATTTTTCTGTGATTTTCGTTTTTTTGGGCTGTTGTTGCAGCCTTTTCACCAGGGGTAGTGAGTGGTGCATGGACCTAGTCTTCCTGTGGGGTGTGAGAGAGCGCAATTTGAATAGAAAGTATATAGTAATCATATCTAGACGTATATGTTATAAACGTAGGAATGAAACGCATATCGTAATGTAAAGTTGGCAACTATAGCATAAGGGCCAATGAATGTGATAACATGGTATAGGAAATGTAAATGTATTCACACGTTAAAATGCATTAGATTTAAAAGACCCGTATACATGATGGGTATATATATATGTATAGAAATGTGTAGAAATGCTTAGGAAATATAGAACGTGCACAGTAGAATTCGTGTACGTGTGCAACTTTAAATGTGTAACTTTCCATTGGGAGAAGCGGCGAGAAATGTAACGTGGAAAGACGTAAACGGAGAAACGTGGATAAATGTAAAAGAACTTACATAAAGATGTAACCAAGGAAAATGTATAGGTTATATTCTATGTAGTCGTATTCTATGTAGTATATATTTGATGTAGAATGTTTAAGTATAACTAAGGCTTTTGCTAAAGTACGAATATATAAATGTATGCCAAAGGTTATATTGTGTAGAGGGCTTTTTGTAGAAATGCTAGAAGAGTTTAGGTCATTTGTGTTTGTAACCTAACTGGTCAAGAGTTCGAAGGAGCATAGTCACATGAATGTAATTTAGTGGTCTTGTGAAGGTCGTAAATAGCTTGATGTGGACGTGAGAGCCGAGAAGTCTAGCACTTGTTAGATTTAAGGTGACAATGCCGGACGGAGCTTATTGCTCGGACGTGAGTAGAGACACTTTTTAGGTGGACTATGTTTTGACAAGACCATTCACAGGACCTAGCAGGGTCAAGTTAAGAGACATAAAGTTAAGGCCTTGTCTAAAGTCACATGTTACATGATCTGAAAGAGTTAATAAATGTCGACGATGAAATGATGAAGATGACATCCAAAGGAGAAGGGTCAACTTAACGGACGACGCAAGGAATGGACCAATGGAAGAAGCAGGAAGTTGACATCATCGGGGAAAGTCCGTGGTGGGCGTCAAGGGGCGTTCCACCCACACTGTGATTGTGTATTTTAGGGACAGCACCCCGGGGATAAGATAGCGAACAGCCCAGTAGGGAGCTCAGAGAGAGAAAGGCAAGGGTAGATGCCTTGAGCAGATGCGCTGAGACATCAGAGCGCAAGGGAGCAGTAGGCCGAGGACCCTTAGAGAACGGATGGGTAGGCAGATAGGGTACTGCTTCTGAAACTTAAGATTTCCTTTAGAGGCTAAGAGAGTTTGAACTTCTTAGGGAGTCAAACTGCTGACACCTTTTTAGGGAAGAAACTTGCGAAGTAGGGACGTCACATAGCATAGAGTAGGGACAGTTTAACTTGATTATTGTTTTTATCTTACTGCAGATGACGCAGAAGGAATCACTTCACATCGAAGCTTAAGCAGCTGATATATTAATTGATTTTGTATTTTGTATACTTTGAGATTTTATCCAGAGTGGATTGTATCGTATTCAAATTAATCTTTATATAAACTTTTGAAACTTCAATCAGTTGTAAGTGGTTCTTCAGAGTGGCGTCAGTTAATGGGGTTTGTCTAACCAATGCGGGGGTGGTCCTTTCCTCAATGACAGATAGCAACGATCCAAAAACAGATGAATGGGATTCTTTATTAAATTTATCATAATCATAAATTGATATCACAATCCCGTTCCCCACAGTTGGTAGCAGAGGATGGTTATCTTCTTGAGGAAGACGACCTAGGCCAGGTTAGTTTACCCCAAGGTCCCTAGTCATCGTCGACCAGAAGAAGAATTGCAGCCGAAGACGGTGCTGATGGTGCGTCGAGAGAAAAGCAGCAGAGTCGGTCGAGAGTGAGTATAAGGGTCATGCGTTGTAAGATTGCGGTGTTTTATGTTGTTCCTGTGTTGTAATGTCAAGCGGAGTTGAATGCCTGTAGTGTGATTGAGGGAAGGTTGTGAGCGCGCGCAACTGGATGAAATCTTATGTCCAGAGGACTTAAGTGGTTCGGGTGTATCGAACACCTAGAGTAATTTGTCTACCATTGAAAGGGGGTCATGAGGTACCATTGATTTCCCGACAGACCGATGATAGGGGGAGCGTATGTGTGAGTGAATGAGTAGCGGACGCTGGTCGTACGTTTACTGCGTGTAAGTAACCTATCAGTTGAGGCAAGTGTCCGACCGTAAGAGGAAAGACGCTGTGCCAGTTGAGGTGACAATTACAGTAGACTGTGGCCGTACAGTCAGAGAAAAGTGATCGCTTGGACGGAAGTAGTCATTTTTCAATGTATGAATGAAAACGCATGTGAAATCGTGAGACAAGTTGAGAAACGAGAGAAGCTGCTGAAGAGAGAAGTGACGTCAGCGTAGAGCCGCGCTGAGATTGGTCGGTCAGCGTAGAACCGTGCTGGGATAGGCTGATCAGCGAGAGTCGCACAGGGATTGGCGGTTGTTATCTAGACGCAAATAAGTAAAGAAATATCGTACGTCAACAAAATGAAGTGTTTTAAGGGTTTAGGGAAAATCTTTAAAAAGAAAAGGAGAAATTTATATGCCGGAGAAGAAGCTCCACCAGAAGGCACACCAGCATATCATATGGCAGTAAATGTAGGCTTACATTCAATACTGTGGAGTTCCGAGTGGCATAGGCTAACTGAAGGGCAAAAAGAACTAGCGTTTCCAAGATTTGGAACGTTTAAATTAGAAGTGTTGAACCAACTGAAGGCGACAATGCTTTCAATGAGACCTTTACCGAGGCCAACACAATTTGAAGCTCTTGGTGTGTGGTTTAGAACAGCACACGAAAGGGGCGTAAAGAGGCGACAAGAAAGAGTGAGAAGATCGGTAAAAGCAGTGCAGGATGCTAAATGGGACGATGAAGCTAAGAAATGGAGGGTACAAAAGATAGAAACGGACAAACTGTTCACCATGATAGAGGCTACGGGAGAAAGGAAACCTCTAGAACAGGAAGATGAGGAAAGTGAGTCGGAGGAGGATCTGATAGATAGGTTGTTAACAGATAAACCACCTCCATATAGCGGTGAACTTGCGAGTCCCATATTACCGCAAGTAGACGGAACTAGGTGGGGAGAGTATAAGTCGATCCCGGTATCAGAGTGGGACGCTACTAAGACCGTAGAAATACCCCAAGCTAGTCCTGAACAGAGAGTAGTGGGAAGATTTGTGGTCCAGAAGGTGCCGGAGACGCAATGCGCTAGGTCATACCAAATGCCGGACGCTTTACAGGTCCCGGTCACCATAGGCCCTATTGTGTCAATCTATAACCCAGAAGGGGTCCAGCAGGAGGAACAGGCACGATGGGACAATGAAAGAGCAGAAGAGGAGAATAGGAATGCCACAATGAATTCCCACAGGCAGATACGAGCACCAATAAGTCGGAGTACCCCATTTGATTCCGTAGCAGGTCCCAGGGTAGAACAGGGAGGTCGAAGAGGACCAATGGATTTAAGGGGACCAAAACCGAAAACCCATAAGGAATTAAGGGAATACCTGAGAGAATGGGATGCGGCCGAAGAGGCTCGGAATAAAAGTTTAGAAACGGGATCCGAGTGGAGAGAGCAGGATAATAGGATCCTCTCTCATTGTGGAGCTGGCGAAAGCAGCCCCGAGTGGGAGGGAGGAAGCCAAGAGAGCAGAAGAGATACTTATCCTACTGATAACAGCAATAGGCTAATGTGCGAAGACAGAAGTGCAGGGTGTGGCGAAGTGCCTCGCGTCACCTTCAGTGAAGGGGAACATAGGACACAGGAGTACCGGAATACCTTCAGGTGCACACACCATGCCCCAGGTGAGAATGCGAGACATTGGAGTCACGGAAATATGGAGAGTCGCGAAGCGTCTCGACATACATCCGGGGACAGTGGAAGGAGTCATGAGAATTCAGGGAGTCGCGAAACATCTCGCCATGCATCCGGTGATCATGAAAGAGATCACGGGAATACGGAAGATCGGCGAGGGCCTTTCATTTTGTTAAGTGACACCAGAAAACAAGCAAGTTATAATGGGTTAGAACTGAACGGTGGATCCTATCTCACATCTGGAGGAACCGAGCCGAAAAATCGGAACGCAGGGTCGGGGGAAGGAGCCTTATTCCACCACACCCCACGGGACGATGGAAAGGCTTGGGATCTAGAAGGGTGGGAACGAAGAGATGGAAGGAGGACTCCTCACAACTCACCTGTGCTCAGGCGTAGGGCGCATAGTGGAGGTGAGAGAGACATGAGAGAAGAACAGAGAACTGAAATGTTGAAAGCTGAAATAAAAGCAAGACGGCTTGACGTAATGAGTTTGAAGGCAGATCTGGATGAATTAATTGACGGTACAGTGCCATTAGAGAGATTAAACTCATATACACCAGATGAGATACTGTTTCTATCCAAGGATATTACTCGAAGAGCGAGGTCAGTTCATGAGAACTTATCTAATTTAGCAAACAGGTACATGGTAGACCTGTCACGAACTAAGGCTTTACAGAGTAATCACAGGCTAACTTGCACAGATCAGGATTTGGATGATCGCAGAACAATCGCGCTGAAAGTACACATAAGGGAATTGATCGTAAGTATCAGAATATGGAGAGATCTAGATAGATGGGAGGAAAGATGGTCCAGAAAGGGCTCCGTTAGACGGAGTGTACTTGAGGGTTCCCAGGACACAGGCTTGATGCGAATGGAAGCCTTCCCTTTGCGAGAAATCGCGAACGGAAGTTACGTTCATGTGCCTTGGACTAGGGGGGATTTGGCGGCATTCACCAATTCCTTCCCAAAGCTTAGAGATAATCCTGTCGAGTGGTATAAGCAGGTAGAAAGATTCGTGAAGATTTCAAAGGTACTGTGGGTCGATTTGAACACACTGTTCGATATCGTAGTACCCGGAGACTTATGGACGGCGTGCAAGCTTAGTGTTGAATGGCCCACTCGTGAGCCATCAAGGGATACCCGGACGAATGGTCCATCTGATAGAGTCATGGAAAAATACGAGAGGGTAATAACATGGCTAAAAGAGAAAGTGCCGGTACAAGACATAGACTGGGTAAAGATAGATCGGACTACCCAAGAGCCGAAAGAGACAGTGCATGAGTTTTACGAGCGATTGCTGAAAGCATTCAAGCAATACAGCGGGTTAGATGTGATGGATCCCAAGGACATAGGACAGTTTGTTTCAAAGTTTGTCCTCGGATTAAGACCAGAAATATGCCTAATGATCCAACAGCATCTGATCTGTTGGCAGAACAAACCTTTAGACGAGATTCTGAGGTATGCAAGGTATTGTAGTGACGAGATAGACTCTAAAGCAAAGAAGCTTAAAGAAAAGTTAATGCTAGTGCAAATGCAAGCTGCTGGAAAGGATAAACCGCGGCAGCAGGGAACAGGAACGCAGGCCAAGAAACAGAATAATCAGAGCAGAGACGAGGAAGAAAGACCGAGACCGAGAATGGATATCGCGACACTGAAAAGGACGACGAGATGCCATCAGTGTAATGAGGTGGGACACTGGCGACGCGAGTGTCCTTACAATGTTGAGTCAGGGGAATTAGAGCAGGAGGAGGAAGAGGTCCAGAACAACGTGGTTAAGGGAGCCATAGTCCCGAAGGGCAGGTTTGTCAAAGGGGGGACTCAGACTCCTCGAGCCCCGTTTCCTCAACCACCTCGCATCACGAACGGAGGAAAAACCTACAGACAGATGCCATTGTTTGTAGGAGGAGAGGAATGTTACTACGTTGATCCTCTTACAGGGCAGCGGGCGAGTAGGGACGAAGACTGTACTCTAGGAGCCGCCTTGGAAGTAGATCAGAGAGGACCATACGTAGAGGCTGAAATAGCGGGATGTCCTACTACCTTTTTGGTGGATACAGGGGCCACTCGATCTACGTTGAGATCTGCGGTAGTCCCGGGTCTGCCAATGTCAGGAGAAACGGTACAGGTGGTAGGAGTTGCGAACAAAAGGATGACAAATCCCTTGACCGAACCAGTGTCGGTAAGGATAGGGAATTACAGTGACGAACATCAGTTCGTGATCTGCGATTCTAGTCCTGTGTGCTTATTAGGGAGAGATTTGCTGTGCAAACTGAATTGCACGATACATTGCACACCTGAGGGAGTAGAAGTGCAGACCAATGATGAGGACGCAGATTTCAAAGTTGTAAACTCAAGGGAATGCGTGGAACTTTATCCTACCTTAACAGTGGAGGAGCTTCCACAAGATTTGAGGGAGAAAGTCTCAGCTGAGGTATGGGATTTTACTGGGGAAGAAATTGGATTGATCAAAGGAGTAGACCCGGTAAAAATCTTGGTAAGACCCCATGCTGAGTATCCACGAACCCCACAGTATAAGCTAACGCCAGAGACGATTGCAGGGATCAAACCTGTGATCGAATCCATGATTAAGCAGGGAATACTGAAGGAGATCGTGGGCAGTCCATGTAACTCCCCGATCATGGGTTTGCAGAAACCTAGTGGAAAATACAGGATAGTGCAGGATCTCCGAAAGATTAATAACATTGTTGTCTCATGTTGTCCAGTGGTACCGAATCCATCAGTCATATTGTTTCAGATACCGTTCCAAGCTGAATGGTTCACAGTGATAGATTTGTGTCAGGCTTTCTTTTCGATACCATTAGATGAAGAGAGCCAATATCTTTTCGCTTTCAAGCTGGAAGATCGCGTCCTAACATGGTGTCGTATCCCTCAGGGGTATACAGAGAGCCCATCGATCTTTAACCAGTTATTGAAACGAAATCTTGAGAGTCTAGTACTGCCCAAGAATTCAGTTCTAGTCCAGTACATAGACGACCTCCTAGTTGCGTCAGGTACTGAGGAAGCTTGCAAGGAAGATACCATCACCTTGTTAAATCACTTGGCTGAGAATGGACACAAGGTGTCTCCAAGTAAGTTGCAATATTGTAAGACTGAGGTGCAATACTTGGGCCATAGGATTGAAAAGGGAAAGCGGAAGGTGTCTCCAGACAGAATAGAGGCGATTATGAAAATGAACGCGCCTACAACACAAAGAGAAGTCAGGATGTTTCTAGGCATGGTTGGTTATTGTCGACAGTGGATAGCAAACTTTTCGCTGAAGGCAAAACCGTTATTACAACTGACGCACAAAGGAGTAAGTGATCCGGTACCATGGGACAAAGATTGTTTGATGGCGTTTTTGCAGCTGAGGGAGGACTTATGTCGCGCCCCGGCTTTAGGAATGCCAGATTATAAAAAACCTTTTTTGCTTTACTGCTGCGAGAGAGAGGGATGCGCTTTAGCGGTATTGGCACAGGTCCATGGAGATGCGCGCAGGCCAGTGGCGTACTTTTCGGCTACATTAGATCCAGTAGCCGCAGCGTTGCCCGGATGTCTCAAATCCGTAGCTGCAACGGGTGTCAGCATTGAAAGATCTGAAAGCGTAGTTATGGGTCATCCGTTAGAAGTGTATGTACCACATTCTGTAGAACTGTTAATGACAAGGACGAAGACTCAGCACCTGACGAACAGCAGGCTCACACGCTACGAGCAGGTCATACTGGCTGCCGAGAATGTGACCCTAAAGAGATGCTCTGTCTTGAATCCTGCAACATTGATGCCACTTCCGAATGAAGTGGACGACGACAATTGTACAGAACATGACTGCCTCGATGTGACTGAACTATGTACCAAACCAAGACCTGATATCGTAGATGAGCCATTGACAGACCCAGACGAAATTTTCTTCGTCGATGGTTCATGCGTAAGAAACGATGTCGGTCAGCTGAGAGCAGCTTATGCAGTATGCACGATTACCAGAGTTATAGAAGCCGCTTGCCTGGAAGGAGTACACTCCGCACAGGTAGCTGAAATTGTGGCTTTGACTCGTGCTTGCTTAGCAGGCGATAGACTTCGAGTCACCATATACACCGATAGTCAGTATGGTTTCGGCGTAGTTCATGATTACGGGCAGTTGTGGTCTCAAAGAGGTTACATGACCTCCTCGGGTTCTCCTATTAGGAATGGAGAATTCGTGAAACTACTGTTAGAGGCTTTGCAAAAACCAATGGCCATAGCTGTGGTCAAATGTGTAGCTCATACCAAAAACACGGATTTTGTATCACTAGGAAATAAGTATGCAGATGAGGTAGCGCGTTATTGCGCAGAGCAGGGATATTCTCACACTGATACAAAAGTGGGGGGAATCCAGGAAATGACTGAATTGACCATGTTGTTAGACACTGTAGATACGTGGGATGAATTGAGAGCAGTACAGGAAAATGCACCAGATGATGAGAAAAAGGGCTGGGAAACAGCTGGGTGCGGAAAAAGTGAAATGAATTTCTGGGTTTCTGCCGATGGAAGGGCAGTATTACCAAATGAGTTTGTTAGTCCAATGGCAAGGAAATTGCATGGATCAGCACACATAGGAAGGGATGCTATGGTGAGAGTATTCAGACAAACGTGGTTTAACCCTAAATTTAGAGTAGCGGCAGAAGCAGTGTGTCAGCGATGTACAATCTGTCAGCAACTAAATGTGGGTAAGAGAACACCAGTTACCTTGAGTCACATAGGAAGGTCTGGGGGGCCTTTCAATAGGATGCAGATTGACTTCATAGAAATGCCTCCATGCAACAGACTCAGATACGTGCTAGTGATTGTTTGCATATTTTCTAGATGGGTTGAGGCTTACCCTACACGTAGGTGCGATACACTTACAGTAGCAAAATTGTTACTTAGAGAGTTGATACCGAGGTTTGGGGTGCCATCCTCTTTGGAATCGGACAGAGGAACTCATTTCAATAGCGAAGTGGTGAAGATGCTGTGTTCAGCTTTAAACATCGATCAGAAGTTACACTGCAGCTATCGACCAGAAGCCTCAGGGATCGTAGAGCAAATTAACAGTACTATCAAGTCCAGACTGGCTAAAGTTTGTTCATCGACATCCCTGAGTTGGCCAGACGCACTTCCAGTAGTTCTCATGAGTATACGTAGCACACCTGATAGAAGAACAGGCCTCTCTCCACATGAAGTGCTAATGGGGAGAGCTATGAGATTGCCATCGGTTCCGACTGCAGCGCTAGTGAACATCACAGACGATTTGATCTTGGACTACTGCAAGGGACTATCTGATGCCGTTAATTCTGTGTCCCTCCAGGTCCAGGCTGCAGAGGTTCCATCAGTACAAGACTTGTGCCATGACCTGAGTCCAGGAGACTGGGTCCTGGTGAAGAAGCATGTCAGGAAGAACTGCTTAGACGTGCGTTGGCGAGGACCGTTTCAAGTCATACTTGTAACGAATACTGCAGTGAAGTGTGGAGGTCTGCCAAACTGGATACATGCCTCACACACCCGAAAAGTGCCAACACCTCCAGAAGACACAGCTCCTCTCTCGGATGAGAATCCGGCGGGAAGCGGAGAAGCCATAGAGGGGGAAAGCCAAGCTGTGGAGGTGATCGAAGAAGCTGAAACTGTGTTGGAACAGGGCGACGAAGGTCAGGACACGAGTGGGACCGAAGTTGCCTCAGGAGAAGAAAGTAATTGGGAATCCGACACAGATATCGGACAAACTGAGAGTGACCAAGAGACAGTTCCTGGAACAAGGAGCGGAAAAACAAAGAGTGAAGAAGCCAGTTGGCCGGAGAGAAGGAAAAGGCCAAGTTCGGAAAGGAAAAAGGAAAGAACTCTTGCCCCGATCGCTGAAGAATCGGATCAGAAGGAAGAGACGACAGACCCAGGAACTGAGAGTCCACGAAGATCAAGAAGGGTACGTGTGCCCTGCAGAAGGTACGCCACCCCAGAGTGGACTTATCTAGCAGATGTATTGGGGACAGAAATCTGGGAGAGTGAAGAGTGTGAAGGTAACCACTCTCGATCCAGTCGTGACAGTGGAGATATGGATGTTGGCGCCTGGGCTTGAGACTGAGGGGTTACTGACTTTCACACTTCCCCGACCCCCACGTTTGAGTAAAATTCAAGATTTAGTGTTAAAAAGACTACAATTTCCAACAGTTGGTCAGCAAATGACCGAAGAAGAAGAAAAAGTTATTCGTTTTGAATTGTTAATTATTGTTGTGAAAGCTGCAGGTCCGACAATAATTGTTGATGCATAAAAGACTTTTGTACTAATGTTATAAAGAAGAAGATAACCTAGCGCCGAGTGGAAAGAAGAATAAAATTAGGGATTACATTTAGAGGACGGAGAAGGGCTAGGGTTGTCTGCTGCTAAAAAGAGAAAAAGACATTGTTGTGAAAGATACCTGTTAATAAAAAGCACTTTAAAGACTGTGAAAGCAAACAAGCAACCAAAGACTGGAAAGAGAACTTTCGCTGGAGAACGAGGTACGCTGTTTTGATAACATGGAGAACGGCAACCCAAACAGAAAAGCTAGATGTATAGTAGGTACACTTATAGCAATAGTGATATTTCTCATAATCATAGTAGTAACGATATCTTACATGACAGGACATGAAAATGATAAAAGAATAGCAAATGTAAAAATTGTAACGACTTTGAAACCTGCTCTTGTGGGAAAGAAGGAGGAGAGCACTGTTACACGTGAAAAGGCGTTACTTGCAGATGAAGCTCGTAGATTACACATAGACGAGTCACAGGGAAACTTTAGGTCAAATGCATATGCCAAATTATTGTATGAATATATCGATGCCATGGAGGCCAAAGATTGCTACGTTTGTATGCAATTGCCGGCTTCTGTAGACGAAGGCATTAGATATCACCATCTCCCATTGACTTATGGGATCACATGTAGTTTGCTGCTTAGTATATTTTATGGTAGAGAAGGGTTTGAGTACTACTTTTCAAATTATGATTCGGTACTGCCTGAAGTTCCGAATTATAAGCAAATGAATAAGTGGGACTACTACAAAAAGGAAGATAGACTAGCCAAATTCTTTCTTCCTTGGGATACATTAGATACATCATATGCACGTAGAAATAATCTGACTTGCAAAGTATCAGAAGTAGAGAAAAGGTTTATAGCACAAGTAGATGATCGTTGCAGACGGCAGAAGATTCTAAAAATGTCAGGGCAATGGAAAATAGACTGGACAGAAGAAGAGAAGGCACATAAAAAGAAAGGTAGCAATGGTCCAATAGCATTGGATAGAACGCAGAAAGGAAAGTTATGTTTAACTCGAAGCAAAACGTATTATGAGAGTGAATTTGTAGGTGAAGTTAGTTGTGAGCACTCTTTCAGACTGGAGTACTACACAAAGGATTTTATGAAAGGGATGCAAGCTATTCCGAATGTGTATTTTGTATGTGGGAGAAATGCCTATGTAAAACTTCCAGACAATTGGTATGGTTCGTGTTACTTGGCAATTGTCTTCCCCAAAATATATCATGCAAAGGATTTAGCAATCATAGAAGGAAAGGCTTCGAGGAGAACGAAAAGGGAAGTAGGAGATGCAGAAGTAGTAGGAGATGTATTTGGAGCGATGTTTCCATTGTTAGGTTTGATTCTTAACGATGTTAAGATTAGAAGGTTAGCGACAGTCGTGGATAGATTGTCTGCCAGCACTGCAAGATCTTTAATGTTAGTAGAGGGTGAAATGCAGTCGATTAGAGCAATGGTTTTACAGAACAGACTTGCTTTAGATGTAATATTAGCAAAAGAAGGCGGAGTTTGTAAGGCTTTGAAAGTTCAGGAATGTTGTACTTATATTCCTGATAATTCAAAACCACTTGAGAAGGTCATACAGAACATTACACAGATTCATCAAGAAATTGAAGATTTATCAAAAGTAAATGTTTGGGAAAAAGTAGGAAATGGAGTGGGAAAGGTTGGAAGTTGGTTTGCTAAAATAGGCAAAGGTATAGTTTGGTACATTTTAAAGCCTGTATTAATAGTAATAATTTGTATAATTACATTATTAGGATTAGTAAAATTGTATAAATGGTATAGGTCGAACCAGTTACAAAGATCGATGAGAGACCAAGAAAGGAGACTAGCTGTTCTACAAGATCAACAGTATAAAAGTCTGAGAACGCTTGAATCGATAAAAAGAGGAACAGATGTAACTAGTTCGGTATAAGTGATGTATTCAAATTGCTTTTAGTGATGACTCCTAAAAGTCATCAAAGGGGGGAACTGAGAGAGCGCAATTTGAATAGAAAGTATATAGTAATCATATCTAGACGTATATGTTATAAACGTAGGAATGAAACGCATATCGTAATGTAAAGTTGGCAACTATAGCATAAGGGCCAATGAATGTGATAACATGGTATAGGAAATGTAAATGTATTCACACGTTAAAATGCATTAGATTTAAAAGACCCGTATACATGATGGGTATATATATATGTATAGAAATGTGTAGAAATGCTTAGGAAATATAGAACGTGCACAGTAGAATTCGTGTACGTGTGCAACTTTAAATGTGTAACTTTCCATTGGGAGAAGCGGCGAGAAATGTAACGTGGAAAGACGTAAACGGAGAAACGTGGATAAATGTAAAAGAACTTACATAAAGATGTAACCAAGGAAAATGTATAGGTTATATTCTATGTAGTCGTATTCTATGTAGTATATATTTGATGTAGAATGTTTAAGTATAACTAAGGCTTTTGCTAAAGTACGAATATATAAATGTATGCCAAAGGTTATATTGTGTAGAGGGCTTTTTGTAGAAATGCTAGAAGAGTTTAGGTCATTTGTGTTTGTAACCTAACTGGTCAAGAGTTCGAAGGAGCATAGTCACATGAATGTAATTTAGTGGTCTTGTGAAGGTCGTAAATAGCTTGATGTGGACGTGAGAGCCGAGAAGTCTAGCACTTGTTAGATTTAAGGTGACAATGCCGGACGGAGCTTATTGCTCGGACGTGAGTAGAGACACTTTTTAGGTGGACTATGTTTTGACAAGACCATTCACAGGACCTAGCAGGGTCAAGTTAAGAGACATAAAGTTAAGGCCTTGTCTAAAGTCACATGTTACATGATCTGAAAGAGTTAATAAATGTCGACGATGAAATGATGAAGATGACATCCAAAGGAGAAGGGTCAACTTAACGGACGACGCAAGGAATGGACCAATGGAAGAAGCAGGAAGTTGACATCATCGGGGAAAGTCCGTGGTGGGCGTCAAGGGGCGTTCCACCCACACTGTGATTGTGTATTTTAGGGACAGCACCCCGGGGATAAGATAGCGAACAGCCCAGTAGGGAGCTCAGAGAGAGAAAGGCAAGGGTAGATGCCTTGAGCAGATGCGCTGAGACATCAGAGCGCAAGGGAGCAGTAGGCCGAGGACCCTTAGAGAACGGATGGGTAGGCAGATAGGGTACTGCTTCTGAAACTTAAGATTTCCTTTAGAGGCTAAGAGAGTTTGAACTTCTTAGGGAGTCAAACTGCTGACACCTTTTTAGGGAAGAAACTTGCGAAGTAGGGACGTCACATAGCATAGAGTAGGGACAGTTTAACTTGATTATTGTTTTTATCTTACTGCAGATGACGCAGAAGGAATCACTTCACATCGAAGCTTAAGCAGCTGATATATTAATTGATTTTGTATTTTGTATACTTTGAGATTTTATCCAGAGTGGATTGTATCGTATTCAAATTAATCTTTATATAAACTTTTGAAACTTCAATCAGTTGTAAGTGGTTCTTCAGAGTGGCGTCAGTTAATGGGGTTTGTCTAACCAATGCGGGGGTGGTCCTTTCCTCAATGACAGATAGCAACGATCCAAAAACAGATGAATGGGATTCTTTATTAAATTTATCATAATCATAAATTGATATCACAATCCCGTTCCCCACAGGTGTCTTGAATTTAAACATCATGGAGGGCTTGGGATTGTGCTGATTTTTCTGTGATTTTCCTTTTTTTTGGGCTGTTGTTGTGGCCTTTTCAACAGGGGTAGTGAGTGGTGCATGGGCCTCGTCTTTCTGTGGGGTGTCTTGAATTTAAACATCATGGAGGGCCTGGATGGCATGGGATTGTGCTGATTTTTCTGTGTTTTTCGATTGTTTGGGCTGTTGTTGTGGCCTTTTCACCAGGGGTAGTGAGTGCTGCATGGGCCTAGTCTTTCTGTGGGGTATCTTGAATTTAAACATCATGGAGGGCATGGATGGCATGGGATTGTGCTAATTTTTCTGTGTTTTTCGATTTTCTGGGGTGTTCATGGGGACAGGCCATGTGGGTGGGGGCCATTTTGAGTGCTGCTACAGGCAGGCCCTGGCCATGTGCTGGGAGGCAGGGGGCCATTTTGAATGCAGGCAGTGTTCTTAGGTCTGCAACCATTTTGCCTATCTTTAAACCTTTATGCCCAGGGGTAGTGAGTGGTACATGGGCCTAGTCTTTCTGTGGGGTGTCTTGAATTTAAACATCATGGAGGGCATTGATGGCATGGGATTGTGCTGATTTTTCTGTGTTTTTTGATTTTTTGGGGTCTTCATGGGGACAGGCCATGCGGGTGGGGGCCATTTTGAGTGCTGCTACAGGCAGGCCCTGGCCATGTGCTGGGAGGCAGGGGGCCATCTTGAATGCAGGCAGTGTTCTTAGGTCTGCAACCATTTTGCCTAGCTTTCAACCTTTATGCCCAGGGGTAGTGAGTGGTGCATGGGCCTAGTCTTTCTGTGGGGTGTCTTGAATTTAAACATCATGGAGGGCTTGGGATTGTGCGGATTTTTCTGTGATTTTCGTTTTTCTGGGCTGTTGTGGCCTTTTCACCAGGGGCAGTGAGTGGTGCATGGGCCTAGTCTTTCTGTGGGGTGTCTTGAATTTAAACATCATGGAGGGCATGGATGGCATGGGATTGTGCTGATTTTTCTGTGTTTTTCGATTTTTTGGGGTGTTCATGGTGCAGGCCATGTGGGTGGGGGCCATTTTGAGTGCTGCTACAGGCAGGCCCTGGCCATGTGCTGGGAGGCAGGGGGCCATTTTGAATGCAGGCAGTGTTCTTAGGTCTGCAACCATTTTGCCTATCTTTAAACCTTTATGCCCAGGGGTAGTGAGTGGTACATGGGCCTAGTCTTTCTGTGGGGTGTCTTGAATTTAAACATCATGGAGGGCATTGATGGCATGGGATTGTGCTGATTTTTCTGTGTTTTTTGATTTTTTGGGGTCTTCATGGGGACAGGCCATGCGGGTGGGGGCCATTTTGAGTGCTGCTACAGGCAGGCCCTGGCCATGTGCTGGGAGGCAGGGGGCCATCTTGAATGCAGGCAGTGTTCTTAGGTCTGCAACCATTTTGCCTAGCTTTCAACCTTTATGCCCAGGGGTAGTGAGTGGTGCATGGGCCTAGTCTTTCTGTGGGGTGTCTTGAATTTAAACATCATGGAGGGCTTGGGATTGTGCGGATTTTTCTGTGATTTTCGTTTTTCTGGGCTGTTGTGGCCTTTTCACCAGGGGCAGTGAGTGGTGCATGGGCCTAGTCTTTCTGTGGGGTGTCTTGAATTTAAACATCATGGAGGGCATGGATGGCATGGGATTGTGCTGATTTTTCTGTGTTTTTTGATTTTTTGGGGTGTTCATGGTGCAGGCCATGTGGGTGGGGGCCATTTTGAGTGCTGCTACAGGCAGGCCCTGGCCATGTGCTGGGAGGCAGAGGGCCATTTTGAATGCAGGCAGTGTTCTTAGGTCTGCAACCATTTTGCCTAGCTTTCAACCTTTATGCCCAGGGGTAGTGAGTGGTGCATGGGCCTAGTCTTTCTGTGGGGTGTCTTGAATTTAAACATCATGGAGGGCTTGGGATTGTGCTGATTTTTCTGTGATTTTCGATTTTTTGGAGTGTATAACTGAACTGATGTTCCTCTGTCTTCCATTGCTTTTAGGTGCACAAGACTCAAGAGAACCACCAGTGCCAGGAAGAAGTCCTGCAGCGGTGTGTGTGTGCAGCATAACGTCACACGACCTCACGTTTGGCCACAGACAACTCTGCAACTCGTGCAACTGCGGCCTGCTGTTCTGACCTGCTCTGAAGAAGATGGCCCCAAAAAAAGTTCCCCGTAGCTCCTCTAGCAAGAAAGTTGCCAGTAAGGAGCAGAAGAAGCAAGTTACCAAGGAGACCAGTGTGCCGCCCGCCACATTTTTTGGGAGTAAAAAAAAAAGTACGCCTGCAGCAGCAGCGGGATCTGCTGGGGACCAAGCTGGGAGCAGCACCCCAGCTCCATTGGGCTCAGTGCCATCACCACCACCACGCCAACTTAAGTCCAAGCCCTTGAGTGCTGCAGAGGCACTTAGTCTAGTTGTTCGATCACCATCGACCAATGATGTTGGCTCATCGCAAGAAAGTAGCAGCAATGTCCCTCAATCAACACAGGTTGTTGTAACTCATCTGACGAGTGTTGAACAACCACAGCCGCAATAACAACCACATGTGCAAGTTCAAGCCCAAGTACAAGTGGAAGGAGAGGCAGCGCAAGGGAATGTGCAGGCAGAGGTGCATGGAGGGTCACAAGTGCCCACAATAGTTGTTCCTCCCAAAGTAGGGGCACATCAGGAAATCAACAATCAAGGGGAGGTATCATTTGAGGAAGCCACTCCTCCTGATGATCATTCATTGTCTTCCACACCCCTAGCAAGGAAGAGATCAAGGGTGGTATCTACATCTTCTTCAAGCACACCTCCTTCTGATGATACAGATCAAAATTGGGAACCAGCACCACTGTCGTCTGAGAGTGAGGCACACCATGATCTGAGAAAGGTAGTTAAGCGTAAAAGGAAGCTCGTCCAAAGTCTCATAGTTATGGAGTGTGATGAGGCTCAACAAGAAGTGGCGGATACTGCTGCTGATGAATAGTCTCACGACGACAACCCAGTCATCATAAAGGTCTCTGCAGCCCCAGCGGGCATGCAGCAAACAGACATTCTGACCCTAGCCCGAGAAGCTGCTGAGCGTGATGATGATGTTGTCGACGAGGAGGCAGTGGAAACACCACAATCATTGAAGTTAACTAGTACACCAACACGTACCGCTTCCATATTTCTTCCTCGCCAGAAGGGACCTCCATCCACCTCGACCTCAATTAGTGGTGGTGAAAAGTCCACAACGTACTAAAGTTCGGCAATCCACATCCTCCACTTCATCTGGCATTAGCAGCATGACCACCACCACCAGTATCGCCGCCTCCTCCGGCCCCCACAGACAATTCAAGTCCCCAGTTTGGGACTTCTTTAGTGTTTGCCCAAAAAAGGAAAACTTCGCCATTTGTAGCATTTGTAAGCATGCAGTTAGTTGTGGTAAGTTTGGTACCAACTATGGTACCGGAGGCCAGAGAGGTCATCTTAGGAGACAGCACGTTGTCCAATGGTTTGCGCACCTAAAGGAGATCAAGGAAGCCCGAATTGCAAGTCAAGAAAACGTTGACGTTTCATCTGATGATGACGAGGAGGAAGAAGACGTGTCAAACACTTCACTTACACCCAGTACCCCTGTCAGAAGCACACCCCATGTGAGCCACACTAAGAGTGTGGGAGAGAGTGAGACACCAATGCGAAAAAGTTCATCAGCGAGCGTAACTGGGTCAAAGAAGTCATCTTCATCATCATCCCATAAATGCTTGGTCCAGGGCAACATTAGAAACATGTTTTTTTCAGGCGCGCCATATGAAAGCAACCACCCACTGACGTGTCTGTATAACACTAAGCTGGCTAAAATGTTAGCTCTGGACCTTCTCCCTTTTTCTTTTGTAGAAGGGGTTGGTTTTATAGAATTAGTGGCAGCGCTCTGCCCTAAATGGAAGGTTCCTAGCCGGTTCTATTTTGCCAGAGTTGCGGTTCCAGCACTACATGAAGATGTGCTGGAGGTGATTGGGGCAGCTTTGCAGAAGAGTGCTGTTCACACTATACATCTGACAACAGACATGTGGACCAGTGGCGCAGGCGCTGATTACATGTGCATCACTGCACACTGGGTCTCTTTTTCAGGGGTTAAAGCAAAGCTAAACGCAGGTGTTGACCCGGACCAAGTTTTTAAAGCTGCTCAGAAACATGCAACACTAGCCATGTTTGGCTTGGAGAAACGTCACACAGCAGAAAACATTTTAAATGAGTTTAACACAAAGGTCTTTTACTGGCTGTCCCCAAAAAAACGCCAGATTGGTTATGTTTCCACGGATATTGGCGCCAATGTAGTTAAGGCCATGGAGCTGGGTCAGTATTTCAGAGTGCCGTGTTTGGCGCACTGTATAAACCTGGTTGTTAAAAAATTCTTGAGTGATGAAGACAGTCCAGCATGCGATTTAGTGGCCACCTGCCGAAGAATGTGCAACCATTTCAGCCATTCTTTTAAGGCCCAGAAGCATTTGAGGAGCCTGCTACATGAATGTCGAATGGCAGTGAAAGCACTCATCCAGGAGGTGGCAAGGCAACACGTTGGAACTCAACCTTCTACATGCTTGAGCGTCTGTATGAGCAGTATACAGTACTCGATCACTATTTCTTAACAGTGGGTACATCTCAGAAGGACCTGAGGCTAGATGCGGCGCAATGGAACCTAGTTAAAAGCCTGGCAGACATGCTTCGTCCTTTTGAGATCTTCAGGCATGCAGTCAGCAAAAAGGACTGTAATTTAGGAAAAGCTATCCCATTGTTGCGCATGCTGGAGCACCAACTGAAGGCGGTGTCTTCTATGTTTCAAAAAGATGAAAAAAAGAAAGACGCTTTTCTTTTGGCGGAGAAATTATTAGAGCGCCTACTTGGTGATGAACGTCTTAAAATGATCCACTCAGAACAGCATTACATTTGTGCTACTATTCTGGATCCATGCTACAAAAAGGCGCTGGCAGGCCAAGCATTCTTTCCTTTTGGTGATCAAGATGTTACAAAGTACAAACGTTGGCTAGCCTTCTCAGCCAAGAGGTTTGAAACAGAACGGCAGCAAATTGAAGGAAAAGGCAGTACATCAGCATCAGCAGGCCATCCCAAGTCAAAAGAATCCACTTCTGCACCTGTGGCTGTGGCACAAGTGACCTCTCAGCTGTTAAAGACACCGGCAACCGGATCATCTGCACCAGACACAACAGTAACATTGGATGCAGAAGAGCATTGGCTAGCTCGGCTTGGGTTTGGTTCTCAAAAGGTCACAGCAAAAAGTAAGCAAAGTGGAGGAACCTTGGAGGACCTTGGTTCGATGGTGCAGGACTATCTGAATGACTCAACAGAGGTCTATGTTAATGCTGACCCATTGGCGTATTGGCATGGGAAAAAAGAATTGTGGGCACAGATCTCCAACCTGGCTATAAACTACTTGTCTTGCCCACTCGCAAGCGTGTCTTCTGAACGTGTTTTCAGTGCTGCTGGTGGCATTGTAACTTCCAAACGGAGCCGCCTCTCGCCCAAAAATGTGGAGAGGTTAACAATGATCAAGATGAATCAGCACCTCATACCACCAGATTACAAAGTACAAGAAAGCACGCCGGATGAAGACAAGGTGGACAGCAACGTAGATGAGGGAATTTCTTCTCTGTTAGGTGACACTGACCTCATCCTGCCTGAATTCGCAGAGTATGATGACAAACCCTTATTCTTATTCCCTGACACCGAGCCCTGAAAATGAGACAATGAATCAATAACTTTCTTTTTCGTCCTTATTCACTTTTATTCCTGTGTGTCTGTCTTTCTTTGTTGTGCACAGTTAATATAATTCAAACTTTAATCACCTAATCACAAAAACAAGCCCATCAGCAGAACTGTCTTCACTTGTTTGCTTATTGATTTGAAGGTGCCGCAGTCTGCATTCCTTAGGTTCACAAGTTCACAAAAACATGCTCCTCTATCCTCCTCCTCCAGACTCCTATTTCCCTCAAAGCAGAGGGCTGGATTACGCCCAATGAAGAAAGACTCTGCACTTGTGGGGGTGTTCTACTTCTTTGCGGGTGAGTTGACGGCTCTGGGGCCATTGCTAGGAAGCTCTAATACCAGATAAAAGTGGATTGGACCAAATCGGAGGCGAAACATTTTGTGCGTTTTTGCTGACTTGCTTGCCTTTGAGGTGCTCTTTGGAGGGGTTCCGGGTGTTTGTGGGTGTGTTTTGGGGTCTGGGAGCACTGTTGGGACAGTCTAATTTTGATTGCATTTTCTTTTCAGGAAATCGGTGGTGGAAAACGGGAGTTATGACCTAGCTGCACAGCGCGTTTGGACCGAAGGCCGATAAATATTGTAAGTATGAGATTTTCCTTTTTGGCTGTTTGGGGGTGTTGTGCTTTTTTGCGGGTGGGTTGGCGGGTCTTGGGGCATTGCTGGGAAGGTCTAATACCGGATAGAAGTGGTTTGGCCAAAATCCATGCAGACATTTTTTTTGCTATTTCTGACATTTTGCTCAATGTAGCGTTTTCGGGGGCCTGTTTGGGGGCTTCCTGGTGTTTGTGGGTGGGTTTCGGGGTCTGAGAGCACTGCTGGCTATGGATACTTTAGATTGCAAGAGGTTTGAAGCAAATCCATGGTGGCAGAGGGGAGTTAAGGCCTAGCTGCAGAGCGCGCGCGGAGTGATTTTGGAAATTGCCAAGAAAATTACTAAGTCCCCATTTTTGTACTTTTGATTTTTGGCTGTTTGGGGGTCTTCTACTAGTTTTCGCCTGGATTGATGGCTCTGGGGCCATTGCTGGGAAGCTCTAATACCGGATAAAAGTGGTTTGGACCAAATCGGAGGCGAATTTTGTTTTGCGTTTTTGCTGACTTGCTTGCCTTTGAGGTGCTCTTTGGGGGGGTTCCGGGTGTTTGTGGGTGAGTTTTGGGGTCTGGGAGCACTGCTGGGACAGTCTAATTTTGATTGCATTTGCTTTTCAGGAAATCCGTGGTGGAAAACGGGAGTTATGACCTAGCTGCACAGCGCGTTTGGACCGAAGGCCGATAAATATTGTAAGTATGAGATTTTCCTTTTTGGCTGTTTGGGGGTGTTGTGCTTTTTTGCGGGTGGGTTTGCGGGTCTTGGGGCATTGCTGGGAAGGTCTAATACCGGATAGAAGTGGTTTGGACAAAATCCATAAGGAAAAGCCTTTTGGCACTTTTTGTAACTTAGGGTTAGTTAGGGTTAGCCCTAGCAGCAGGATTGCATGTGTTTCGGGGTGTTCTACATTTTTGCAACTGAGTTCTGGGGTCTTAGAGCACTCGTGCGAATGTGTAATTTTGGTTGCAAGTGATTTGAAGAAAATCCATGGTGGGAAAGGTGGGATTTGGCATAGTTAAAGAAAGCCTTTGCCACTATTCTTAACTTAGGGCTCGTTAGGGTTAGCAGTATTTGTATTGCATTTGTTTGGGTGGGGGGGTTTGCGAGTCTTGGAGCGATGCTGGGTATGGATACTCTTGCTTGCTTGCAAGTGGTTTGAATACAATCCACGGTGGGTAAGGGGGTATTTGGGCCTACTTTTACTTTCAAAGTACGTTTTGTCACTGGTTTTCTAATAGGCTTCGTTTTTTGAGATCTGATTGGGGGTCTTCTACATTTTTGCGACTGGCTTTAGTAAGGGTCTGGGTGGGAGCACTGCTGGGAAGGTCTAATTTTGTTCTAAAACACAGTTTACAGTACACCTAGCTTGAGGGGAAAGATCCGCTAAATTAATTTGCCCATACTTATTTATCCTTCAAAAGGAGACTCAAACAGAGTACGCACTTTCAAAAATATTGTACTGTCTATTAGGAAACTCAAAGTGTGACTTTTTGCACTACACAGCGTGCATACCTTATATTTATTTATCAGTGGAGTTCTAATATCACTTCCTGTTTTTCCGTCAATAATTACAGGCCGGGTTTCAGTCTGTGCAATGGGAAAAAAAGGATGGAGTCAGGCTTCACATTAGCAAGCCGCAATTCAGCATCCGCCAGGCAGGCAGTGGACAGGGTGTCTTCTGGTCACCAACATTGATGGACGAAGCGTCAGCTGGAATGGGGGAGTGCCGCTAATAAGAGGAATTGTTTGATGCGTGCAACTTACTTACCAAATTCAACAGGACAACTACAACAACATACAGATACAGTATCCATTGTTTTCTTCTATGAGTGTGGCTGCATTTCTTGGATCTCTCTTTGCTTCTAAATTGATCCCTACAGCCATTCTATAGGTTTTACTTCGGCTATTTTTTAAACCTAATTTAATGTAAGAAGTGTTTCTCTGAGTGCAGAGATAGGCAAGTGAAAACGCTGCAGCCCTATACTGTCGCATTCTGTCATTCACGGTTGTCGAAAGTACTACTTACTTTTCAGTAACAATGCATGCAGTAGTGCATGCACTTCCTTTATGTCACTTAAAAGATTTATGGTTAGCTTTGTACCCAAAGATTTCTTTATCTTCAATTATTGTTTGTCCATGCTGTGCTTTTTTTTTCTTCTCTCAACAAAACCTACCCAAAAAGAAACCCCCATTCCCATCCATTTTCCAAACCCTAACCCTCTTCCCCCGGGCTGTGTGGTTTTGATTGATGTGTGACTAAATGACATCAATAATTCCACACACTTGCTGGGGAGGATAAGGTCATAGCAACAGGCTGGTGAAGGAATCCGAGGATATATTCTAGACTTACTCAGCTTCAGTACTATTTCTTGTAGTAGTAGCCAATGTCAAAGAAATTCAACGCAAGAACTAGTTATACTTTCAATACTTTACCATTTGTTAGGCTACATTGTGCTACTGTTCTAGTGTACTGTCACCTGCTATATTCTCTATCGTACCGTTGTAATGCTACAGTAAGGACAAACCAGGTTTCATTTTCTTTTTTTCCATAGGCATGCAACTGCCACTGTGTCACACCACTAGTACCACCGCAATGAGGACATTTCATCCGCCCAGGATTGCCAACCTTAATCGCCATTTCCCGTGGAGCCAGCCCTGGGCCTAGCCCTACTTTCAAACACAAATTACAGGTAAGATAAGCGTTTGGTGGGAGGTAGTATAATGGAGTATTAGGAGAGACGAGAGATTGACGGTAGTTCTACTAAAGTCCTAGGACTCTTGAATTCACTTACTCTGTGAGAGGCACTTAGAGTTGAAAACATTTAGCCATTTACACTTAAAGGAAGAAAATGACACAGACTTTAGTTTCAGGAACACAAACTTTCTGTTAAACCCCCACCCACCAGACTCAAAAGCAGTAAAAAACAGGTATGCTCAGATAAAGTTTCAAAAAGTATATTTTTGTAGCCCTAACAAAATAATCTCCCGCAAGACCCTCCCTAACCCCAACAATTGTCCTTCAAAAGTCCCCAAAACAACCCAACTCCCAATTCCCACCCCCCAAAAGTCTCTAAAAAAGGGGCAAGGGACACTACGGCAGGATGCTGTTCACTTTTGCGGCCAGGGCATCATACTAGTGGAGAAGTGTGGCTCAATGATTAGAGCGGCAGACCCTGATGCAGAGGTCTAGCCCGGGACCAGGGTTCAATTCCCCGCCTAGGCGGGTCTTGTGCTCAAAAATTCCACGGACCTGATATTTCTCGCCTCTGTGCCTATTCCAATCATGGAGTCCCACTCTGCAACTCTTGGCAATAGCTTGCTTAATCTCCACAACGGCCCCCACAACGCTAAGGATGCCTGGCCTTCACTCTGGGGGTGCCCGGGAGTGGACGCCTCACAGGGAAAGCCAGGATGGGTTCCACAGCGGTATCCGTACAAGCGCTTTGAGACCCTTGCGGGTGAGTAGTGCGCTATACAAGTATCAATTTACATTTTACATTTTACATTTTACTCCTTGCGGAGGGTGGCATGGTCGGAGCGGAGGCCCTCCACCAAGGTCTTATACGTTAGGACCTCCTGCTCCAGGTAGGACACTCTGAGGCATAAGCGGTGCTGGCGTGCCTTGCGACTCCTGTGGGGGGCAGCTACTGTCTTTGCTTCTCGGCGGTGACGGTTGGCTTTGGTAGCCCGGCTCCGTACCGCTGGAGCACTGCGCTGGCTGGCAGCCCGTGGGGGCACGGAGGAGGATGCAGCTGTCCCAGTGGATGTTGTACCGGTAGACTGCGTGTCCTCCTCCTCCAGGGCCACCAGCCGCCGATATTCGGCGACAGTGGCATCCAGCCTCCGTTGCCGGGCCATTCGAGCCAGCTCCTTCCTTGATGATCTGTTTGATTTGGAAGGAGCAACTATATGAAGAAAGAAAGGAAAGACATAGTCTGTAACCAATGCTCCTTAAGATTAACACAAAATGATTGAGCAGAAAGTTGTGTCACAGTACAAGTAGCAAATTGAAAGCACAGTACATGACTATTGAGGACAGTATCTATCTAACCTCCTGTAATGGCTGGATTTTCTGTTTAGATGGGATCAGCCCCCAGGGGCCCCGATGACCCAGCCAAAACGTACTCACCTTCCCTCCTCAGATCGTATTCACAATGGATGGATATACAGATATACATACAAATCGCACCTAAGGATGGGGAATATACATAGATTTTCTACAATATCTTATTCACAACAATTGGTCTCGCGGCCACCCCGACCCAGACCGTTCTACCCTAGGGCAGATCTGACACACAATCCGGTGCGTCTACACATGGGCCTGCAGAACCCAATGCTCCCTTTTCCAAACTGTTCGCAATCCTGCGAAACTACACGCCAGTATCCTCCCTGGCGTTCTCACTTATTCAAGCCACAATCCAGTGGGTATACACGTTGGTCTCCCCCCCAACGTTCTCACTAACGCGCATATCAACGACGACCACATTCCTATGAATCATTATCGGGATAATATCTCAATGTTCTACTCGGGATAAGACTACAATAATAACTTTGAATATAGTTCCAAATTGAATAGTGTACTCCCTGCTCGTGGCATCAAAGGTCCACTCACTCCCTCTTTATTCGGTCACTATTTACCTGATCGGGATTTCTCATCCGTTCACCCAAACAGCTTTCGACTAGAAGTGCAGTTTACCAAGATTGAACATAAGCACCAGGTACACAATAATTCTATATGAATTAGGGTATTTATTAACAATAGACACAAATCACATTACTATGCAGCATCACTTTAGCAAGAAAAAGGTAAAGATTAGAGTGCACATCCTAGTTAAGGTAGACAGATATCACCTTGTTAGTGGGAAGTCTGGACTCAGCAGTCATCTAGGTTCCCTTCTCATCTCTGTATCCTGGCTCGCTTTGCAGTCACCCTCAGCCGTCACAAGTACACGTCTGCACCGCTAGGCTCAACCTCGTCTGCTTCCCCTCAGGACACCGGAACCTTGCTGATTATTAGCTACCGTCTCTCTCTCTCTCTCTGTATCAGTGCGCTCCGCGCTACTTCTCGTTCAGTCTTTCTCAGAGAGTTTCGGTCTTAAATCTTTCTCCGACTTCAAAGATGGCGATTTGTCCACCATGAAAATGAATAATGGCAGAGATGCTAACGGCTAGATGCCGCCTACGGACTAACTGACAAACTGACTAACACCTTCGCTAATATCAAAGCCCGTTCCTTCATGGAAATTCACGGCCAGTAACCTGCCGCCCACCAAATTCTTGTACCTCCCCGTACCAAGGACACTTTCCCAGCCGGCCGGCCTGAAGTTGTGTCTTCGGAGTGGAGAAAAATACATTCCTTCGATAAGGGTCAGCCTGAACCGGTTCTCTCCAAGCGAACAACAGCTTGAAACTAAAACATTACACTTCACCTAGAAAGCCTTCTCGAGCTACCGGGCAGAAAGCAAAATGGAGTCTGTCTCGTTTAAGGCCTACGGAGCCCACAATATGCATAGCTCCATGGAAAATAGCCCAGCATGTTAGCAAATGAGCGAATCATGACTAATACTTATGTATCTATCCCCTAACTTAAATTCATAAGCCTTACTCTAAGGAAAATAGTACGAAAATGCCCTAATATATGTAAGATAGGGTCCCTGTCTATCGGCCTAATCCCTATACTATGGGGGTGATAGGCTGGAGTCACTCTCCATCATTCTCCTTCTCCAAAGAGCTAGCAAAAAGGCAGCCATAACATTACACCCCTTGACTCCAGTCTATTAACCACAAACTAAATGGAGCTAACGTCAGTAGACGAATAATATGAAACAAAATTAACTGATCTACGACCCTTACTGAGTCTAAAAAATTGTAGCAGGGAAGGGATACACTGAATAAAGCAACAAATAGCTATTAGGATACAAATAGTAACAATAACCCCCCCATAAATTTGTCGTATGAAATGCATGTCAGGGAGCCAATTAAAAAGCCAGTCAAAGAAACCCTGATCTATATGTTCTCTAATTTCTGCAGTCAAATCGTGGAGTTTGTTAATGTGGGATTGGATAGCTTTAGAATGGTCAGACAAATTAAAACAGCATAGACCTTCAAAATCAGAACATTCATGTCCATGTTTCAACAATAAGTAATCGATAGCGGCGCGATTCTGCAAAATAGCTCTACGTTCACCCTGGGAATCTAATAACAAATCAGATAAAACAGTAGATGTTTGGTTAATGGACTTGACCATCCAGCAGGCCATTTTGCCGATTGTTTTGGCATTATAAACGGCCAATGCTGGCACTCCAATAATAGAAAAAGCTAAACCAAGATATTCTGATCTAGAATAGAGGTGAACAGAGGAATCACAATCTTCATGCAATGACATTGAATCACGTACAATACGGGAATGTGAAGTAGGATGTGAGGAAAACATTAGCAAACTTAATCTAGTGATGGCACATGGGCCACCAGAAATATTCGCAGGAATATAGGGCCAAGATGAATTCCCACAGGAAAAGAGCCATCCAGCTGGCAATAGCATTGAACGATAATGGCTAGTTGCTACTAATAAACGTTTACATGTCATGTTATTTGTAACTGAAAGACATGAATTAGGAAGTCTCTTCAAACATAACAAACGATGATGAGATGAAAAAGTAGTAGCGGCTTGGAGCTTCAGCCGCAAACACTCAGTAATTACAGGTCATAATGAAGCAAAGGTCTCCAGGGGTAATATTAAAAGTAGTAATTCTGGAATTAATAGGGATATCAAGGTCTGGAATAAGAGTACATGAGGGACAGAATTCATGGGCCGCAAAATCACCCAGAATAACATTAGGTCGGGCATTAGATATATTAAAGATATGATGAAGAGTTTCAGTGGATGCAGGGACAGCTACCAAACAGGTCGCTAAAATGTCAGTAACACTCTTCATGGGGGTAAGGCAAAAATGCGGAGAGTTCGTCACCCGCCTTGCGAGTGTGATCCAGAAATTGGAAGATTTCTCCCACGCGGACCGCGGGGCTCTTATTATCCCATCAACCGGCGTCGGTGGATCCTCTCCTCTCCCGGCGTAGCAAGCCAAAAGGAGTCCAACGCCGACACATCCTGCAGCAGCAATCCAAAGAATTATCTGAAAGAATACAAATACAGGCCTTAATCATTCTCGTAAGTAACATTTATCAGCTGGGACAGCTTCCCAGCCATCTTTCCCTGGCTTCATCACCAAAACGGTGTTGTCATGACCGGTCGCAATAATATCAGCCTGTTCAGGAGGATTTTTAGGCGATTGCACCCATACTTTAGCTCCAGGAAGATCAGACGATCCGAAGCCTTTTTGTCCTCGCACAGTTAGCAACGTTGGGGCAGAGCCTTTTTTGATGTCACCACTGAAAACAGGCATAATCAGTAATTGAGCAACACGGTCAGACTTTTTGATGAACAAATCCGTCTCACTGCTATTAAGCAGGAGAACCTTAATCTCTCCCTGGTAATCACTGTCAATTACTCCTCCGAGTACTTGTACACCTTTCAGGGCCAGGCCAGATCTAGGGGCAATTAATCCAAGACTACCGGCAGGTATACAGACACCAATGCCAGTTTCAACAATGATTCGATCTTTTCCGGGAAATGTTATATCATTTAAAGCATGCAGGTCGAGGCCTGCGGAACCTGGGGTCGCTCTACATGGAGCCAAAGCACCGGGGGTAATTTCCCAATACATTACAGTATTTGCTATAGAATTTGGTTTAGCATCAACATGTGGAGGAAATAAACGCATCAAAGGAGATTCAGCATGTAACAAAGGGCGATTATTTAAAATTAACAAAGCTTGAAGTAGGACATCTCTCCACTGGCTGTAACGCTCATCAGTCAACTTGCGCAACTGTTCTTTCAACAAGCCATTCATTCTCTCAATCAATCCTGAAGCTTGTGGGTAATATGGAATATGAAACACCCAATCAATATTATTTTCTGTACAGAATTCCTGCACCAACCTTCCACGAAAGTGGGATGCATTATCTGATTGAATCTGGAATGGGACACCATAGTACAGAATAATTAGCTCCAGGGTTTTAATTGTATTCACTTGGGTAGCATTCTTGCAAGGGAAAGCGACCAAAAGGCCACTATAAGTATCAACCACTGTACAAATGTATTGACAATTTCTGCTCATAGGGAGCGGACCAATATAATCAATCTGCCAAATTTGGGCGGGCAATTTACCTCGATGTAAGTGACCTCGAACAATCTGAGGCACCTCTTTTTTCTTAGAATGCTGACAAATGGGACAATGTAGAATGACATCTTTTATTAAAGAAAAGGGAATATGAATTCCTCTATCAGCAGCCCACCTGCTAGTGGCTTTCTCTCCAAAATGTCCTGCTTTCTGATGGGCCCACTTCGCCAATCCCGCCAAATCAGAATCCTGCATGTCAACCACTGCCTCAGAAATTTTAGACTGTTCATCTGCAATATTATGAAAAAATTTGTCAAGGGAGTCAATTGGAGTATGAGCATCCACGTGAAAGATTGTTACAGTACTCTGCGGGAGCAATTCCCAAATTTCTTGCCACAGCTCTTTGCCCCACAATTCCTTCGAATGCAATTCCCAATTACGAGAATGCCATGTTGGCAACCACACTGCTAGTCCATTTGCAGTGGACCAGGAATCAGTGAAAATATGACATGTACCAGGTAGTTCCTGTTTCAAAACTTGGTAAACTGCATAGAGTTCAGCATATTGACTACTCTTACCGTCTCCAGTTGTACTTAACAATTTCTGTGTAATCGGATTATAAGAGACAGCTTTCCAATGTCTTTTGTCACCAATGAACTTCGCAGAACCATCCGTAAACCACACATGTTTTCTATCCTCCGCGGACAGATCATCAAATGATTTACCCCACTTCACGGGAGACTCCTGCACTACGGGAACCGAACACTCACTTTCACTCTCATTGGAGGGCGCCTGCGCCACTCGCTCATGTAAAACTGCCACACCTTTCGGACCCACACGTGCCCTGTCCTGAATGTACCATTTCCATTTAATCACACTAGCCTCCTGAGCATGTCCAATTCGATGGGACTTTGGTGAACTCAAAACCCACTGCATAATGGGAATTTCAGGCCTCAAAATCACAGCATGGCCTAGGGTCAATTGCTCGGTATCCATCAGAGCCCAATAACAAGCAAGCAACTGTTTTTCAAAAGGTGAGTAACGCTCACCAGCCTCGGGTAACTTTTTGGTCCAAAAACCTAATGGCACTTTTTGTCTGCCCTGCTTTTGCCACAAACTCCAATTGGCATACAGGCCTTCCACAGACACATTCAAATCCACATCACCTTCACTCACAGGCCACAAATCCAAAGCATACTGAATAGCTTCTTTAGCCAGATTGAAAGCAGTCTGTTGAGGTTCACCCCATTCAAACGCATTCTTTTTACGAGTGACTCGATACAGTGGAGCCAAGATTTGACTCAAATGGGGAATATGCTGACGCCAAAATCCAAACAAACCAATAAAGCATTGAGCTTCTTTCCTGTTTCTGGGAATAGCAAAATCAAGTATTTTTCGTTTAACCTGTGGAATCACCTCTCTGTGACCCTCATGCCAATTAATTCCTAAAAATTTCACAGCTTGGGATGGAGTTTGTAATTTGTCAAGATTAATTTCCCAGCCTTTCGCTCGCAAACAATCAATGATTTGATCTAAATGGGACTGCACCTGGTCCTGGGTTTCACCTTGAATCAAAATGTCGTCAATATAATGACAAACCTGAACTTGTGGATTCGTGGGCACTTCAGACAAATGTTCTGCCACCAGCCGGTGACAGATCGTAGGACTATGTACATAGCCTTGAGGAAGACTCCGGAACGTCATTTGACGTCCATTCCATGTGAAACTGAATTGTTCCTGACATTCGGGGGCAATAGGAATTGAAAAGAACGCGTTAGCAATATCAATAGAAGCATACCACGTACCTGGATGCTTTTGAATTCTCTGAATCAGTGTGACAATGTCAGGCACAGCAACAGTCAATTTAGGTGTATTTTTATTTAATTCTCGATAATCAACAGTCATGCGCCAAGAGTTGTCACTTTTGCGCACGGGCCAAACGGGATTATTCCAAGCAGATGTGACCGGAGTAATGACTCCTGCGTCAACCAAATCCTGAATCGTAGCGGTAATTTCTTCATGACCACCTGGAATGCGATATTGCTTTTGAGAAATCACTTTCGTTGCTAAAGGTATTTTAATAGGTGGCATGCGTAAACGGCCAACCCGTACGGGTCTGGTCGAAATGTACTGTCGTGTACCAAATTGATAGCATCCATCATCTAAATGCAAAGTCATACCTTTCAAAATGTCAATTCCAATAATGTATTCCAAAAGTGGCACTACCAACACAGAGTATTCTCTACGAGGAATTCTACCAATTTTAATTTCGAGTGCAGTTTGAACTGCGGGTGTCTCCTTACCACCCAGACCAGTAATCGTAAAAGACTGTCCATTAAATTTTCTCGACTTACCATGAATTAAAGTGGCCTCCGCCCCAGTATCAACTAACGCTCGGGCCCTTTGGATATTACGATGTTTCCAAAAAATCTCAATATCTACATAGGGTCTATAATCTCTGTGGGCCCACTTGCGTACCGGAGCTTGACCTATTTCCTAGTCCTTGTTCCTGCGCTCTGTCAACCAAGACAAATCAGGGTAAATATTCTCGGCTTTCTTCGGTATTAGAATGTCTTGTTCATATCCGTCTCCAGTACGAAACGGATTAGTGTCAGGTTCAAAAAGTTGCGAGTTACGGTCAGAGAGTCTGTTACGATCCTCCCTCTTTCTTACATCAGGGGAATAACTCCTTGCATCTCGTCGTCTGCTAGAAACACAATCATCTCTTCCCCTTTCACGATCATCCTCTCTCCCCCTCCCATCAGTACGACGAGGGGATCCATCACGTTCATAGCGCCGATCATCACGGCGATCAGAATTCGCACGTCGTCTCTCATCACCACTGTCATCCGAACCACGATCATACTCATTCTTCCGCACACGACGGGCACCCTCCTTTCGATCCAAACCACGCTTACGAAACATGTCCCATAAGCGATTATTAGGCTCGCCATCAATATCTTCCCTTTTGACACCATCAGCAATGAGAGCAAGAAACATGTCACGTCTAGAGAACTTATAGTCCCCACCAGTACGACCCTCAGGTCGAGATTGTCTTTCAGGTTTAAACCATTCACCTAGCTCACCAAGCTGACGAACAGACTCAAGCACAACAGACAAAGGGTTGCCAGTTTGATTAATCAATAATGTCATCATGACCTGCTTGTAAGCAACAGGAGAAGAACGGATAATGCGATTACGCACAGAAGATGTTAAAAGACCATCCAATAACTTGTCAGCAGTACTAAGGAAGATACACGTTTTCATGACTTCCTCTTTTAAACGTTGCGACGCATCGCGCAGAGTGTACCACGGTTTCTCATCAGTAGGCCAATCAGATTCAGTTGGATATTTATGATTACAGCCGTCAGACGCAAGCTGGAGCAAAGAAATTTGACCAGCACCATTGTAATTCCGAAAATGATCCTGAATCGTAGAATCAGAACTCAAAGAGCAAATCGTAAGCAATCAACAGCATCGAGCATAATACCGGCAGCGCCAAGCTCATAAAGGCGCACCATCCAGGTAAGCAAGGCCTCACCAGGCTGTTGTCGAAATCGTCGCAAAATGTCACTGACCTCCTGCTGAGTAAAGTCTTCAATACAATCAAGAGCTATACCCCCCGGATTACCAGGGGCCTGTTGTAATTTTCGTCGAAAAATCGGGTGAGCAGAAACTGCGGGAAGAGCTTCCGAGGAAGCCCGCATCTTAGATTTAACAGCACAATCAGGGCAAGCTACGTCATCCACACGGGAAGAACGAGCGCGGTCACAATCTGGAGTTGAATCAATACATGAAGCAGATTTACAATCATGTCCGGAGCGAGAAGACTCGCGCTTGTCACCCTCCTCTGCCGAGGAGTCAGAAGTATGAGAATCCCAGATATTACCGTCCCACTCATATGGGGTTCCAATCCATTCCAGCTTTTGCTACAACCATACGCACTTTGCGTGAAGACACACGTCCACGCCGATGTTTATACTTATATCGTGCAATACGGACCGCAGCCCTTTCGGCAATGGTCTGATATGTTTCAAGTTTGTCGGCAAGCAATTTATTTTGACAACGCAACAAAGTGTGCGCATTCTGCAACTCAACACACTGACCTTCCGTGTCCTTAAACTGTTTCTGTAGTTGAACAAACCTCTCATGCATTATTCTGTATGCATTAAGAACAATCCACCCTCTGCGTCCTAAAATAGGAAGCTCATCACCTTTCACTACTGGCGCTTTCTGCAAGCATGACACAACATCGGCAGGCTCCGCCTGCTCCAAGCATGAAGACCAATTTTCACTCAAACCAGTAGAATCGGCCCACTCACGGGCCAAAGCCTCGTAAGGGGTACATTCCCAGCCGGGAATCTGAATCGGTAATTTAAAAACCGACGATGATTTTTTCGCAAACATAACGACACAAAAAAAAAATTATATACACAACTATAAACAAAATTTTATACGTACGAGCCGAGCGCAAACCAACAAGATTAAAACAACACAATGCACACAGGCTTCGTAAACAGTTCGTGACGCCAGATGTAATGGCTGGATTTTCTGTTTAGATGGGATCAGCCCCCAGGGGCCCGATGACCCAGCCAAAACGTACTCACCTTCCCTCCTCAGATCGTATTCACAATGGATGGATATACAGATATATATACAAATCGCACCTAAGGATGGGGAATATACATAGATTTTCTACAATATCTTATTCACAACAATTGGTCTCGCGGCCACCCCGACCCAGACCGTTCTACCCTAGGGCAGATCTGACACACAATCCGGTGCGTCTACACATGGGCCTGCAGAACCCAATGCTCCCTTTTCCAAACTGTTCGCAATCCTGCGAAACTACACGCCAGTATCCTCCCTGGCGTTCTCACTTATTCAAGCCACAATCCAGTGGGTATACACGTTGGTCTCCCCCCCAACGTTCTCACTAACGCCGCATATCAACGACGACCACATTCCTATGAATCATTATCGGGATAATATCTCAATGTTCTACTCGGGATAAGACTACAATAATAACTTTGAATATAGTTCCAAATTGAATAGTGTACTCCCTGCTCGTGGCATCAAAGGTCCACTCACTCCCTCTTTATTCGGTCACTATTTACCTGATCGGGATTTCTCATCCGTTCACCCAAACAGCTTTCGACTAGAAGTGCAGTTTACCAAGATTGAACATAAGCACCAGGTACACAATAATTCTATATGAATTAGGGTATTTATTAACAATAGACACAAATCACATTACTATGCAGCATCACTTTAGCAAGAAAAAGGTAAAGATTAGAGTGCACATCCTAGTTAAGGTAGACAGATATCACCTTGTTAGTGGAAAGTCTGGACTCGGCAGTCATCTAGGTTCCCTTCTCGTCTCTGTATCCTGGCTCGCCGTGCAGTCACCCTCAGCCGTCACAAGTACACGTCTGCACCGCTAGGCTCAACCTCGTCTGCTTCCCCTCAGGACACCGGAACCTTGCTGATTATTAGCTACCGTCTCTCTCTCTCTCTCTCTGTATCAGTGCGCTCCACGCTACTTCTCATTCAGTCTTTCTCAGAGAGTTTCGGTCTTAAATCTTTCTCCGACTTCAAAGATGGCGATTTGTCCACCATGAAAATGAATAATGGCAGAGATGCTAACGGCTAGATGCCGCCTACGGACTAACTGACAAACTGACTAACACCTTCGCTAATATCAAAGCCCGTTCCTTCATGGAAATTCACGGCCAGTAACCTGCCGCCCACCAAATTCTTGTACCTCCCCGTACCAAGGACACTTTCCCAGCCGGCCGGCCTGAAGTTGTGTCTTCGGAGTGGAGAAAAATACATTCCTTCGATAAGGGTCAGCCTGAACCGGTTCTCTCCAAGCGAACAACAGCTTGAAACTAAAACATTACACTTCACCTAGAAAGCCTTCTCGAGCTACCGGGCAGAAAGCAAAATGGAGTCTGTCTCGTTTAAGGCCTACGGAGCCCACAATATGCATAGCTCCATGGAAAATAGCCCAGCATGTTAGCAAATGAGCGAATCATGACTAATACTTATGTATCTATCCCCTAACTTAAATTCATAAGCCTTACTCTAAGGAAAATAGTACGAAAATGCCCTAATATATGTAAGATAGGGTCCCTGTCTATCGGCCTAATCCCTATACTATGGGGGTGATAGGCTGGAGTCACTCTCCATCATTCTCCTTCTCCAAAGAGCTAGCAAAAAGGCAGCCATAACACCTCCCACTTCTTCATCCTTGCTCTAACATTAGTGGAAGTTTAAGGAACAAATTCTACGAACACTATGGACTTCCATTACAGTCGACTATGACAGCACACCAGTCTTATTCTTCTTCTTCTCTCTTGTTTATGAAAATTGGTACGTTATCTTATGCAAGCCGGCATAATGCCAGCGCAGTGAACTTGCACCCGAGAAAAACAGACGCACACCATGATGAGTGAGACAGACTTGCGTTACTGTACCGGTCCAGTACATGCAGGTGGTGAAGCTCTTACTTTTCTATTACGGGTGGCACTGAGAATACTCTGTTAAAAGGGCTACTGCTTAATTAATTTAGCTTTCACCCTACAGTGCAAATGAGAACTAGAAAAGGAAAATGAAGAAGCTAAATAATCTGATTATCTATCACTTCACATGGGATGTATTTAATTACATATGGGATGACTTTAGGTGCTTTGCTTATTATTGAGTGAACAGTGATAAACCCACACATGAATGACGTACTACTACTAAACTAGTTATTAAGAGAGGTAGGGAGTGTCCACCGTAATAACCGGATATATGCTGTGCTTGCAGCTGCAATACAAACTACTGCTACTATTCATGGTAGTATTTGGACAAAATTACAACTTCTTTTCCTTGCCTTTCCTACACTGGAACGGACGTGCGGGTGCGTTGTTATATGCTCTTCAAAGTAACACTTATTTCATCCAGTGACCGTCTACTCTCTCTAGATACACATATGCTATCTAAGAGTCAGATAGTACCATGATCCAGGCATCCATCCATTCAAAGTATATGCACACATACAGTTTCTGTTTCACCCACCCAGGCTGTTCTCCTTCCACCCATCCTTGCTTCATCATTCACCCAGCCATGCACCATACCATATTCTTTCCTTCCCAGCCACCTCGGGGACCAAGCAAACACATATCATTCTTCTTTGCCAGTCATCATTACATTTCTCGTCCTTCCACACTTACTTACACCCTTCTTTCGCTTTTCGTTCATCCCATCCATCAAGTTCATCTCAGATCTGATTGGGATTCTTCTCGCCAAAAACTTCACAGCTAAGTCAAAGTACATTTAGAGGAGGCTACTACCTGGTTGATTTATAATATACCCGTGCGGAAAGCACACTCTGCAGTCTTCAATCTCAATAAGTAAGGAATATATAGCTTACCTCTGCCCGCCACCACCGTGTGAACCCTCACAGGCACATTGGTGTCGTCCGGCACTTGCACCGCATCCTCCCCAGAAGTGTTCCCCTCATCCACCACCTCCGCGCTGGCCCCGCCACCAGATGTTCAACCTACAAAGTACATTTAAGAATGTTAGAATACACCTCTCACTACTATATAATATTTGGTCTAGGAGGAATAAAGAAATGTGAAAAAAACAGAAAACAAATAATGTAATAATTTGTGACTGTCTACTCTAAAGTAAAAATGTCCCTTTTTCCAGGGAAGGCTGTTGTCTTGCTGCACTTTTTGGCACAACTGATGAATGCTTGCTTTTTATTTTTAACACGCACCACTTTTTCTCCTAACAGACAGAAGCTTGACTTCTAAGAACACGAGCAAGATCAAGTTCAAACCAGGTGAGAGCTCTGCTCGCCCACAAGAAATGTGTCCAATTAATCGTCAGCCCTAAGCACGTTTCCATTTTCAGTTAAACGTTTAGTTTTATGACAAACCTGATTTTAATAAATGTGTTTACTTTTAATAAAGATTTTAAACTTAAATAGACTCTGTGGTTTTTGGTCCTACAGACTAGAGTGGCTGAGCTAAAGGTTTTGGAATTTTTGCAAGTATGAGTCCGTGCCTCTGACACTTCTTGACTCTGACTCCGTACTCTTGTCCTGCGTTGGATAATCTAACCATCATTGGGGATCAATCATCGGTGACTTTGGGAGCTAAATGACTCTGCCACACTGTCTAGTCAGTAAGGAGATTGGGGGTTCAACTACAAAGTCTGTTATCACTGAGGTATGTGGAAAGTCTAACAGCGCCTATTATAATTGATAAGCTAAGCAATGCATTATTTAGTGTCCATAGTTCTGTTTGTGCAGATTTGTCCCTGCAACAGTAGTAGAATGGATTGTCCTCCTATCCAAACCAAAAGTAAAGTAGTATCTTATTCTTTCTTGGTGGTCATTCACCTTTTTATTGTTGCCAATTGTCAAAGCATAAACATTTAGAAGACTTGAAAAGACATTATGGACAATCCCAGAGGACTGCACTCAGTGCATAGAGCTATTGCTGACTAGAATGGGAGTCCAATGGAATTGCCAAATGTGCAATCTTAGTTAGCTACACAGACAGACTAATAAGAATAATCTAGTAATACCACAGGGAGTCATAGTCGAGGCAGGATAAGAATTTAGATCCAGTCTACAAGAAGATCAAATACGATTTAGAAAAAATCGAATGAGGAACGCTAGGAAAAAATAGGTACTCTATATTAAAATTAAAACTTACTGGGGCCAGCAAAGGAGCCCTCGCCTGCCCGATTCTGGCCTGCATCCTGTTGAACAGCACCCTGTTCCTCCTGTTTCCTCTTGCCCCTGGGGGGAGCTGATGTACAACATGAAAGAAAGAAAGACCAGAAAACATGGATGATATTTGTCAACCAAATCCAACATTTCAAAAGAACAATAACAAAATATTTTGGCGAAATAGCAAATAGACAACTATTCCACGGGATATATTGACCGATCTCATGTGGTCTACTACGTTATTAGTATTGCTTGATTTGCGGACCGTCGACTTGGAAAGTTCTTATGTAACTCACTAAACAAAGTACTAAAAAGGTTTGCCTAGGACCGGCAGGCAGCAGTCCGCAGCACGCGAAGTGACAGACAAAGTCCATCGTGATTGCAGATCAGCGACAACACAAAAGTTTCCTATTACATTAACCAGTCATTAAAATACTCAAACTATAAATCCACCACCACTATTTCTTCTTATCGCCATGTGTACAAAGGAAGGACTGGACTTGAGTCTGTAGGGGCTGATTTACAAGCCCCTTGCGGCTCTTTTGCTCCATTGTTGCGTGACTTTTGTGACGCAGCGGCAGAACAAAAGAGGCACCACGGTGCGGCGTATATTAACAACGTGACGCATATGGGAGATGCATCACGTTGTAAAGCCCTGCGCCATCAGGGGGGGTTCCGGCGCAAGGGAGGGCGTTCCTGCGCAGGAACGCATCCTAAAAGTGGCTGAGGGAAATCTACAAGATTTCAATCAGTCACTTTGAGGACAATGATGCGTGACTCAAACCCTGCGTCTGCTTGAAGCAGACGTACGGCTTGACGCAGCATTGGGGAGATAGGGCACCCCAGAGCATTGATGGAGCTGCGCCATCATTGCGACGCAACTCCAGCAATGTGCCGCCTTTACGGCACAGATGCGAAACGCTTTGGTGACGTTTTGGGCCCATGGTGCGCCGCATTGTAAATACGGCGCACCATGGGTGGTGGTGGCGGCGTGGCGCACAATTACTGGCGCATCCCTGCTACTTTGCAGGGATCGCGCCGGTAATTAAAAATCTGACCCTTAGTGTCTAGCATTACGCAGTTCTTTAAACAACACTCATACATAATTTCACAGGCCAATGAAATGAACACAAAATCGAAAACAAATAAGCATAGTAGCAACACTACTGAAAAGGAGAGCAGTGCTCCTGAAATGCACAGAAGATTTTGAAATATAATTTACCTACAATGTAATCAGCAGCATTATTGCTCTTGGTAAAAAACAAAAATTTGCAATATAATAACACACAGTGCAGGAGAAAACAGAGTAGTAAAGAAATAGATACTACTACTCACCGAGCCCGGGGATCTCAAGGCCGAGCAGGTTGAGCAGATCGCGTTCCCCGGTCCAGGACATCCGTCCAGTGGTGGGTGGCCTGGTTGTAGGTGCGCCGGACCCGAGAGTGGTGGTACATGGCCCGGCACACCTTCTCCCACCGCTTCCGGCGCTCCCGGAATCCGTACCCTCTACCGTTCTTGCCGCCTGCCATGAAGGTCCTGGGGAGGCGGCGCTGAACATAAAAAATTAGTGCAGCCACCTCCTCCGGGCTGAATATCTCCCGGGGTGCGGCCTGCTCCCCCCCAAACGCCCGCACGGGAGCCGGGCACGGGGTGCGGGACCCTTCCCCTTCTCGGGATGCTTCCCGGCTCCTTTTACCATGGTCTGGGCAGAAAGGAAGTTAAATTATAAAGAAAATAGAATAGGGAAGAGAAGAAAAGAAAAGAGTTTAAAAAAGTAGTTTAAAATTAACCAAAAGTAGCAGAAAACACAACAGTATAGAGCTAGAAAAATAGAGGGATAGATAATAAGTAAAATAGATTAAAAAAAACTTCAAACAAGCAAAGGATGGCAGAGATTCAAAGAGGATACAAAAAGCATGCCCAGAACCATAGCAATGAATGAGAAACAAGATGGCCGCGCCCGTTCACGACCGCGTGGGTAAGTTCGCGCGAGATTTTCCTTGCGATCACACGTGAAATTGTACTAGCGAGCCGCACACTTTGCGAGATTACACATCGCGCCCGGAAACGGAAATACGTCATGCAAACAAGATGGCCGCACCCGTGAACGACCGCAAGGGTAACTTCGCGCCTTTGCGCTACAAGCGGCTCGCTAAAACGCACAAAACCTTGCGAACTAACACGCCGCAAAAAAACAAATCGCATATTTGCATGAATTCGCGGCTTCCGAATTCGATCTCGCACAAGTTTGCGCCCCGCGAATCCCGCGAAATTGCAGAAAAACGAGTTTTGCAAAACTGAAAGCACTCAGCAGGTGCAAAAGTTCAAACTCATCATTAGTAACCATTCCCTGTAGTGCTTCCTGACTGGCGCCCCTCCAGAGTTCAGTTGCTAGTTGCAACAATTGTAAGACCCTGCTCTGACCCTCACAGCATGCTCATAGAATAGCTACAATTAGGCCACAAAGGTCCTGGAAAAAAAAATTGCACTGCAACAGAAAGCAAATTACAGCTAAGGAAGCAGGTGCCAGACTGGAATTTTAAAACAGTGACACATTAATAAACCAACCCCAAATTAATTCATGTCAGTTGAAGCAGGGCAGGTGTGCTTGCTTTTCCCCCCCATAATCTACAGTGATGATGAACCAGAGGGTGGCATTGATGTACCAGAGGGTGGCATGGGTGAAACAGATGGTGGCAGTGGTGAAACAGAGGGTGCTGGGAACCTGTGATGATGAACCAGACGTAGAAACAACATAGTCACGACCGTTGCGAGCCGACAAGTAAGTTTGCAATTGCGAACTGGTACAAAACCCTCGCGAACTGGCAGAAACCCTTGCGAACGCAAAAAAAAAAAATCCGCAAATTCGCGAGAATTCACGGATTTTGCGGATTGCGAGTTCGCAAATACGCAAATTCGCGAACACAAGATTCACAAAATTTGCCCATGCTTACTAGAGGCGGAGGTAAAATATTGTCTCTAGTATCCTAAAATAGAAGCTCTGTTCTCTAAGAATAGTTCTACTTTAAGCAGAGTACCACGTGCCAAAATAAAAGGTAAATATTTTGAAAAAGTGGGCAAAATAATTTCGCTTTCAGGGGAAAAAGTTCCAAATATTTTTTGTAGCTTTGTTTATCAAAAACTGAAGGCCGAATTCAGAGTTCAGGGAACGCTGTGTGCTCATTGTTTTTATTAAGAGTTATTCTCGTTGACTGGAGAGAACATTATTTCAGACAGACCTGCAAAAAACTGGTCTACCACATCAGGTGAAAGTTCGACCAAGTATGAAAATGCTGCAACTGTGCAGTTCTCTGCGTGATTGCTATCATCGATGGTTGGATCAGCAATGCAATGCAATGCTGTACCTGTTCGGTGCTGCTTTCTTCTCGTACCTCACTGCCACCTACTCGTAGCGGTGAAGTCTCAACGAATGCCGTCATCGGAATCGGTAGCCGCTGGGGACAACACGATGCATGAGTCGTTACCGGACCTAGCAAAGTATCGATTTCCATTGGTACTGCTGATTGTAGTGTAAGACAGACGTCCAACACGCATTCTTCTCCGCATAGCAGACATCGAAGCACAGGTATGATGCAATCTTGCCAGATCGGTCTGAATAAAAGAAACCAGGTTGTACTTAGATCTCTTAGCCGGGCCAATCCAAGAACCTTAGTGATACGGTCTCGGTATCCTATTGCTAGGATCGTTTCTTCCATCTTGCTTGTGGATTGGCTTGCCATATCGGTGCAGAAGGAGCAAAAATAACATTCCTGTCACGAGTCCCAAGATTAAGGGTCGGCCGCCAAAGACAGAATGGACAAAATTCGGGAAGATGCCCAGAACTGTTTCAAAGGGTGCTAACAGTCCCGAAAAAAATTGTCTTAAATACATGTGCGATGCCACTGGTATCAGACATGTTTAAGATTTGGCTCAACACTTTTACGAAGTGTACAGGGCAATTTGTTGATAAAAGGGTATGTATCTCTGCTGCTGTCCTTGCAACTTGCAGATCATATGTCTTTTTTGATGACGTTAAAGGCACAGTTGTTTGTAAAAGAATAGACTTCATTCTGCTTAAAGTATCAATTCGAATAGAAGAGATATTCAACTGAGGCCTTAACGCAGCCCCCATATCTGGATTGCTGTGTGGATACAATACTTGCATACAGCAAATGGCCCTGGAAGTTACAGTTGTCAGATAGGCTTTTCCTGGCAGCATGCCACAACAGCTGTGGTCACTTAATAAAACGTAACTACCGTTAGAAACTGGTCTAAAAAATGGCTCTATTTGTTTTGCAGGCGTGCCATGCAGGTGACATGAAAGGTTGTTTGAAGACCCTCCGCAGGCTCCATGCAAATTAATTCCTTGACACAGAAGTGCACCGCTTAGTGATTTTTTACAATTTTTACCACTAAGAAATACCTCCTTGTTTCCTTCACTATAACATCCGTGTGTATAAGGTAAATCCCAGGTTGATTTGATGTATTCTTTACCCAACCTTTCATACTGGCCTGCTGGTATATACTCTTGGCAGTATTTGAACTGGAAAGTTGTTATCGGAATTGTAATCATTCCATGTATTATCCATTCAATGACAGGTCTCTCTGACATTGTCAATGGTAATCTCTGAAGTTTTGCAATGCTCAGAATCGTATAGTCTGCTCCTTTTTGTACCAAACTGATTTGTTTATCAGTAAGGTTATAGATACCGAATAATTACGTTGTATTGATTAAACGCCATGGTACGTAGCCAGAACGCAGATTTTGAAACCTCCAGCCAAGCTTTACAATAGAACGTAATTGAGACTGACTATGTTGTAACATAAGTAAGTCCTGCTCTATTATATCAAAAGCAGATGATACAATGCTGTCAAGTGAATATATTCTGGAAGACAGAGTCGTTAACCCATTGTCCACAACAGAAAGTGATTTTTCCAAATTTATACGATTAATTTCTCGTATTTACTCTGCTGTCTCAATTTGCATTACTTTCCATGCTTCGTTGTATGCAGCGTATATACCGGCCGCTATGAAATGTTTTTGACGCTGTTTGCGTGGTCCCATTATGAAATCGTGCAAGTCAGCACCGTATTTAAGTAACGTCAAGTGTTGCTTAATTTCTGCCAGTGTGGATTTCTGTAGCCACTCAAGGCATAGTTTCCCTACACTGTATGTTGTAACTATCCCTGGATGTTGTCTCTGGGAGTATCTAGGGTCTGGTCTGGTCATTTTGAACCCCTGTGTTTTGTTCAGGAATCTATCTTGACAGTTCGTGTCGGTTGGCCAGATCAACCACTTTTTCCAATCAGTATGTGTTCTGTTTTGGTGTAAAATATTAGATATGTCTATCTCCACATCAGTAGTGCTGTCACTATCAGGTATGGGTTTTGGAATAGACGGTGTATTCAAATCTTTTATCTTAGCTATGCCAAGACAAGTAGTTTGTTGAATTGTGTCATTCAAAAATATTATTTGTTCTGGGATCATGCAGGCCCTAAATAGTGCTTCTAGGCCTTGTACTTGCCAATCTTTGGAACCCCAGATTGTTTATGTTTCAATGGTGTTTTTCCAAAATTCGAAACCTAATGTAGACATTTTGTCATAACATTTTTCTGAATAAATCAATTTAGTATTTGTCAACATTGTTTTCATTCCTGTTCTATTTAACATTTTAAAATAAAACGTTCCTGGATCACTGATCGCTGTGAAGTAGTGTGGCTCACTGGTTAGAGGCGGCAGACCCGAGAGCAGAGGACGGCCCGGGACCAGGGTTCGATTCCCGGCGCGGCAGGTTTCTGGACCAGGGTCAGCGGACTCGATAATTCTCTCGCCTCGGTGCCCACTCTGATCAGCGTTCACACTCGGCAACTCTGGGCATTAGCTTGCCTCATCTTCACTAACGGCCCCACCAGACCGCCGGGGATGCCTGGTCTCACCCTGGAGATACCCATTAAGGGACCATCTCTCAGGGAAGCCAGGAAGGGTTTCGCAGCGGTCGAAGCGCCTTGGGACCCTACGGGTAAGTAGTGCGCTATATAAATGCCTATACATGTTATTAAACCCTGAGAAGTATTGGAATTGCTCAAAAAATGTTTTCGAACTGCCTTTTGGTGGAGTTGGACAGTGTTCCCACTGGTTAAAAGATAAAACATTTCTAGGCTGAGCAGTTTTATGCAAATAGTGATCACCATAATGGTTGTAGCAGTATAGCTCTTCATAATTGGATGAACCCTGTAAGTAATCATGTTCTGCAAATTTAGCAGACATTACTAAATCTGACATCATATTATTAATGTTTTCAAAGTCCCAGTCATCAGTGAAGGTACTAGGTGTCACAAAGCCACTTAATGAAATCTTGAGCTGGTGAGGATACTTTAAGAGCTCGACCGGGGCAAACATTTCATAATCAGTTCTGTCCCATGCTACCCCACCGGTTATTGGAATGGCTGTGATGTTCACTGATGACAGTTCTCTTTTCTCGATGTGAGAGGATGTGTGTGGCTTTAGGACCAAGTTAATGTTCTGACTTGCTGTGTCCATTGTACTATATTTCCCCTCAATGAATTTTCCCAACATAGAACCATGATGAGCCAAAGCAAGAGGAAAAGTACACCTAACACAATCCAAAATTCAATCTATGGGTAAATTAGATATGTCTCTTTCAGTTGGTGAAAAAGTTCAATTACTTTGTTTTTAAAACTTTTTGTTGGAGGCGTTTCTTCATGCTCGCTTGGATCTTCAGAGAAGTTGTCGAAATTGATGAAGTAGCCTTATGCAGTTCTGTCAATTGTTGGAATTGCTTCCGGATTTTCATTTGCTTTTGTATTTTCCTTTGTTTCATTAGCATAGTCAGAAGCTACATCATTGTAGACTGGTGTTTCTTGACAAACTGCTACTATTTGGGTTTCAAGAGGCACTAGTTCCATGGCATTATTGCATAGTCCTTTTTTATTCACTGCAGGTTTATCAAATGTGATTAGTCTCTCAGTTCGAATCTCTTGGATTTCTTGGGAGTCCACTGGGCCTACTACTTATTATCGGCCACATGATTGTGGTTTTACCAGGTCGATGGATACAACTCGGTTCTCCTTTTTACCAGCTAGCGGCGGTAGTACAACTGATCTTGTTCCGTTGATAGCTAAGACAGGTACTGCTTTTCTGTATGAAGGCCCAAATTTCTTCTTTACCTGGATCTTTTCTCTGACCAGATCCCCAATCTTTGGAATCCAGACAGGTCTTGCTGGGACAAGTGGATTTTCTTCAGCGGCTGTCGACTGTTGTTTCAACTTTATGTTACTCAGGTATTTTCTTTTTCATTTAAATCCTGTAAAACAGCCAAACAATCTTTGATATCATAGGTTTTATCTTCTACCACTGAAGTGTGACTTTCAAGGTCCGGAATATGCATTCTAGTTCCGAACAGTAGTTCATATGGAGTTCGACCTTTTAGAGAGTTTCTTGGCAGATTGTTAAGACTACATTGGACACTTGTTAAATGTTTGACCCACCCATCACCCGAACCTAATACCCTCGCGTTATGGATTGCCTTATGTCCCAGTTTTTTCTTTCCACAACCGCATTTCCCTCAGGATGGAAGGGAGAAGAGTACCGCAATGCGATGCCCATACTGTTCATGACCTCTTTGTAAGCTCGAGAGCTAAACGCAGGACCCTGATCAGAATGTAGCATGCCAATTGCGTATGTGCCGATAAAGACTCGCAAATCGTTTATAACAGTTCTGGCGTCAGCCGAGCGCTGGGGCCACATCCGGATGAATCTCGTACAGGAATCCACTGAGACCATGATATATTTGTAGTTGCCATCCCTTTGTAAGGGACCACAGTGGTCCAGGTAAACACATGCTAATGGTTTATCTGAGATTAGAAGGGGCGTCTGCGCTGGTCGTTTTACTGTTGATACTTTCATTCTTTGGCATATTTCGCATTCTAGAACATAGTTCTTAGTTTGCTTCCTAATACCTGGCCACCAATATCTCTGTTTTAATAATGATGTTGTGGTGGAAATACCAACATGTGCAGATGCTAACCCTTCATGGGCTGCTAAAAATTTGTCCTAATCTGTGTTCCATGTTTGGAATTGCTCTATCCCCCACTCCAGGGATTCGAGCAAATGGAACATTGTTCGGATCAGTTATGTATGAGTACTTTACTGGAAAGCCTTTCGGGAGTGTTTTTCTGTCATCTTTTACTGACGCACAGACAGCTTGTAGTATGTTGCTGTCTATTTTTGTTTTTGGCCGGGTGATAGCAGCTACGGAAGCCGTTTGCACAGCTGCCTTCGCGGCTTCATCAGCCAATGAATTCCCTGCAACGTGAACACCATCACGTTGATGACTCAGTGTGTGTATCACATGAGACTTTTGTAGTTCTTTCTGTAAAATAACTATTTGTTCCCAAAGCATTTTATGCTTGATTGTGCCACCTTTTGCATCTTTGAAGCCATTTTGAACCCAGTTCTGCAAGTATTCATTATAAGACTGAACGCAGTAATATGAATCGCACACTATTAGTGTGGGGAATTCGCGATCTGTATTTTCAAGCGCCATCTTAAATGCTAGTAGTTCAGCTCGCTGAGCTGTACAATCTCCTAAAGATTGAGTTTTAGTGACCATTGGTCTAAATTTCCCTTTGTGCCAACGACCTTTAACGATCGCGCATGCAGCACTATATGCTTGTTTACCCCCAACTGCGGGTTTTGCTGATCAGTCTGTATATATTATACAACCGTAATGTTCTAGAGGCAGGATTTCAGCTGGCAGAGGACATTCATATTCGTATTGGAGAAATTCTTGTGTTTTTAAATTATGATCAAATTCGTATACTACGTCTGTTGCAGCAAGGGAATTAACCCATTGTATCCATCTGGGATGCAATGCTATAGCATTTGGAATGCTTGCTTTTGTTACTGCTTCTAAAGCAGGTACTGGTGTAACGATTATTATTCGTTTACTTTGTGCAAGGGCTCTTTCTTTCGCTACAGCAGTTTGAACCGCAGTTAGAATTTTTTCTGTAGAGCTGAACGTCATTTCAGCTTGAGTGTACAAATGTGATTTGTAAGCTGTAGGTACCGTTTCTCCCTCATTAGAGGCCAGGTATGTGAATCCGCATCTTCCTGGGATGACTCGGTTTACAAGACTGCGTGTATTCTCACATGTTTGTAATTTTGTTTTAGTTAACATGTCTGTTTGCAATGATCTCAAAATCTCTGTGTGTTTCTGAGTCCAATTGGTTTGTTTGAAATCTGGTCTTATTAATTCATAGAGAGGTTTAACCCTCTCAGCATAATTTAGAATATATGTTCTTCCGAAATTCAGGAAACCTAGTAGTGATTGTAAATTCTTCAGCGTTTTTGGTGCTTGGAGTACAGCACATTTCTCTAAGAAATTGTCTGCCAGGCTTTTGCCTTCACTTGATAATTCATATCCTAAAAATAGGACAGTTAGATGGGCAATTCGTGACTTTTTAAAGTTGAATTTGTAACCCTCTGAAGTGAGTCCAAGTATTATGGTGTTCACCCTTTTTAAGTGAGTCTCCAGGTCATCATCTGTGAGATAGATGTCCTCGACATATGACAATGCTTCATCGTCATATATTTGTAGTTACTCTGTTACTCTTGCTGAGAATAATCCTGGGCTATTCTTGAATCCCTGTGGGACTCGGCAAAATAGTTTTTGCGACCCAAATATTGAGAAAGCGGTCAAATACCTGCTTTCAGGTGCAATGTTTTGACAGAAGAATCCATTAGAGATGTCTAATGTCGTTTTATATTTTTTGCGCATAATGTTATTCATTAGTGCTGCACTATGTGAGTTTTGTACTGCAAATGTTTTACAACAGGAGTTAAGGTGTCTGTAGTCCAAAACTATACGATATGAATCGTTTGGCTTGGAGACAGGAAACAAAGGATTGTTCATTTGAGAGGTGCATGTTTCGATCACCCCATGATATTCAAGTTGGTCTTAGATCTCCCTGACTTGTTTTTTAGCTTCTTGCTTAACTGGATACTGCCTCTGTGAAGTCGGCTGATTTTTTAACTGGATCTTGTGGTGAGGTGAGTCCTCATCCCATCCTACATGATTTTTGTATAAAGCAGGAGCTTGGGCTACTGCCCATTTTCTTGCCAATGTGTATTTTTTAAGAATTAAGATGTGATTCGAGAAGGCAGGCATAATCATTTCTTCGCCATGAGGGCACTCCCTGACAAACTCTGGTGGCCAGTCTTTCTCAGCTAACAGAATGTCATAGCCTTTTGAAAGTTTTTCCCAAAAGAGACCTTTTATTTTCCTAGTTTTATCTCCCTCTATACGTAATGTTATTTCATATAGTTTATGGGGCACACTAACCCGTGTGTCTGCAGTTTCCACCTGAATGTACTCATTCGTGTCCACTGTCTCCAGAAGATTCATCAGGATCTTGCGAGCTATGCTCACTTCTGCTGCGCTGTCTAGCATTGTTTGTGCCCACTCTCCATTTTTCAGCTGTGTCCTCAGAATTCTCGGCATGTTTAATCTTAATACTTGCTACCTTCTTTCTGGGATATTGTAATTTTTTACTTTGATGAGCAGGTTCCTTGTCTTTGGACTTGACGTGCTCTTCTCTGTGTTCTGACCGTCCTCTTCTTTCCGATTTCTGTGAGGAAGATCGAGAAAGATTCAGTGAGAAGGATCGAGAGGGACGTGTATCAACATCTTGATATATGTCTGGTTTTCTTATTTTATCCCTATCTCTAAGGTTGTATCTTTTTTCAGAGGGTTCCCTTTGGGGAGACTTGTCTTCTCTGCCTTGAGATTTCTCTCTACGCTGAGGAGACCTTCCTCTGGACTGGAAATGCTTTTCCCTGGGAGTGGATTGCTTATTACCATCCCAACTCTTTTTTGGAGTTTTTAAATTATTTTTAATAAATCTTTTTTCAGGATTTTAAGTTAGTTGGGGTTTTACCGGTTTCCCACCCAAACTATCTCTTCCTAGCTCTTCATAGGATTTTCTATGATTCTGGCGAGTTCAAATGGTTGTTCTGTCATATCTGTTTCCTTCAATTTTTGGCGGATCGCCACAGATGCTGCTTCACCTTTTATGCTGGCTAATAATATAGCCGAGACCAGCTTGAAGTCTTTCAGTAATTTCATACCCAGAGTTAAAGCAGGTTCTGGACCGTATTCATTTTGAATCTGTCTTAGTACATCTGGTATTACCGCCATAGACGGGACACCATGTGTTTTTGTGTAGATGGAAGCAAAGACTGTGCCCCAAGTGTCACGGTCCTCCACATGTGGTGCGATCCCCATTGGGAGACAGATAGTCAGAATTCTGTGTTTATCAGTAGGCGTAGTATTAGGAAATACTGCCTCTATTTTAGTAATTTTCTGTGCTAACCAGAGTGGAATTTGTCCCCGTTTTATGGGTACTTTACCAAAACATGATTGTATGTTCTGTGGTGTGATTTTGTTTATGGTCCCCTGGTGAGGGGTCAGCTGTGGAATGTTACATGTCGGTTGGACTATTGAGGTCCGCATGACATATTGGACTAATTGTCTATGTATTTTAATTAAGAGTTTTTGCTGAGCTAAAAGTTCAGGAACTGATATTTTATCAATGTCTGGATGTGGTGTGCAGCTGGCTAGAACCGGCCATGTTGCTCCTGGTCAACCTAGTGGACCAAGCCTGGTAATGTGATCTTTTTGTTTTAGGGCGCCTTTAAACCAGAGCAGGAGCTCTTGATATTTTAGTGGAATTTCAATCTCCTCGAAAGGAGTGTATTCATCCGGACGTTCCTCTATTTTGTAATAGTTGAAGTCTTTTGTCGTAGCGTGTGCTGCTGGAAAATGTATCCATGAATAGAATACCTCTGTCTGCCGATATTCATGTGCCTCTATCACGAATATGACTGTACCACCTCGTGCTGTCAGTCCATTTTCTATATGTTTTAGAGTTATAGTTCTTCTTACATTGACCGGAATGAGTATTGCATCCGGGTCGGTTTCATGGAGACTTACGTCTTCCTCTAAGAGTTGAGCTGCTAGTCTAGCTGGCTCCCTCTCATCGTCACTTTCTGCCATTTAACTGACTCAAAGTTTTCTGTTGCAGATCGAGTTTCAAGGAAACAAAGATTAGGTGCACAATATTTTAGAACACTCTATCCTTCAACGTTGATCAAACAAAAAACTAATACATAGGATTCTCATCCTACTAAGTTCCAGCGGATATTAACCTTTCACCCACTCCAAAAGTCTATTGGAGTTTTTACGGGGAAAGGGTTCTGTGTGAAAAAGCACGACTGAGTTACTCTAGTGTCTTGCGTTAGATTATCGCCTTACCAAACGTTGGGCGCCATGTAGTGTAGTTCCTATTTTCCCAATAGGCTCTGCGCATTGGAATACCATAAACAGCAGTGCAGACGTAGGACTGAGGTCAACTAGGTCTCTACTGACTATGTTAAACTTAATTTAGGTTTGCGACAGCTAGCTCAGAGGTCACAGGAAACTTTCTTGAATGAATAGGGAAGGACAACCTCCTCTGGCTCAGACAAGAAGGGATTCAGTTTCCGACAACCGCATAAATATGACAACTTTGCTCCCTCAGAATAAGAGTATATCTCTAGAGTCGTGTGAAAACAATAGACAGCTATTTCACTCAGTCAGCAGTGCATACTTAGTTTCACCAGAGTGCAGAGAAATAGAGAGACAGGTGTTTTCAATAAAAAGGTGTTATTTATTGAGCAGTCTTCTTTCTCATGCAAGAGAAGTGAATTGCCACAATTGCAATACTTAAAGTAAAGTAAAGTGCGTACAGTAAAAGTAGTATTATGAATTAATACTGTAAAAGCATTGATATGGTTTCTTAGCCATATGATACTTTAAAATGGATAAAATATATACATTCATAAATACATTGACTAACGTACTCAACTGGTGCTTCTAACTAAGCCTGCCCCGGTGTACCTAACCTAAGCCTAATACGTGGGAAGGGATGAGTAAGTAGCAGTTTAAGTTAAGTTGGTTAAGAGAATATTTTGCCAAGAATCTGCATCAAGAATTCTCTCAAGGGTTCAGTCAGCTCTGTACCTTGGTAAGAGAATGTGGGAGGTCTGGTATCTCTTTCCTCAGTTCTCGATATTCCAGCAACCCGCAAGGGTAGGCTGGAAGCACCGGAGCTGGATTTTCTCGGCTGGAGAAAAAGACAGCGTCTCTCTCAGTGCGTCAAACAGGAGGGGCGGCTTCCGTGGGCACTCACATCAGCTGGGCTCTCGGACAAGTAGATGGCCGCTCTGCTCCAAACCACCGTGTGGTTGCTTAAGGCAACCGTTGGTATTTTATTCCTGGAAGGTGCCGGGTTTGACGTAAGGTTGGACATAAGACGTCACTAAGAACTAACAGTTCTTTCTGGACTTCAGGAGTTCTTGTACAAATCAAAACAAAAGCAGGGGGGTTTTCCCGCGCTGCTGGAGGCTTGGTTTGTTTAAAGAACGCGTTGTGCTTTCTAGGAGTCGATGGAAGTATCCGTGCTGTGCATTGGATTGCATGGGCTATTACTGAATATGAATCTGATTCTTATGCCTTTATCAGGATATTATTAATTATAACCTCACAAGGGCATAAATCGGGAATATAGAATTAGGGTCCTAGATATGAACACGACAATAGGTTCCGGAGGGAGTGCATTTTGCAAGGGAGGGAAAGGAGAGGGGGGAGGAAGGAGTTTTGGG